>NC_135888.1:132474133-132599579 GCF_964194155.1 Cetorhinus maximus | reverse complement strand
CAGTCCCGGCTGCAGGAGCCGACGGCTGAGCTCTGGCATTGCCGGGGTTGCTCGGACTGCCAGCCAATCAGATTGGCCGGCAGCTCTTGAGAGCGGGACTACCTCTCAAAGAGGGACGGGACCCTCCGCCCTTACTTTGTTTAGTCCACCCCGAGTGTGCTTTAGCTGCTGGTGGGTTGGAGTGTGGCGGGGGGGCGGTGAGTGGGGTTTGTCCGGTGTGGTGTTTGACTTTCATACCGAGGGGGCAAACAGTCTGCCCCCCACCCAACCACTTCCCCCCCTTAAAACCCCCATGTCGACCTTGACCTTTCCAGCATTTGTTTAATTCCAGATTTCTAATATCCCCCCAGTGTTTTACGTTTTATTTTCAGTCAGTGAAAGTGTCCTTCAGGTAAAGAAAATGTCATCTGGATAATCCATTTTATTTTTGACAAGAGGAAAAGATGTCATTTTGGAATGTGTTAACAATTCTATCCTCAGCTGTTTGACACCATTAGCTCTTAATCGCTCTAATCATCCCAAGTCATGAAGGACATGGGTTTGATCTTCAATCTGTGTTAAATGAATTGATTTCAGCCTGAGCAGGAGTGGGACGGCGACAGCAGGCATCAAATGCCCCGTTACCCTTGAGCTAATCTTATTAAGATTAAATGAAGTTTATTTAAAGTAAATCCAGTCCTCATTAGATTGGGCATGCCAGAAGCTATACTGAATTTATTCTTCCCCCCACCCCCCCCCACCCCCCACTCTGTTATTTCATGGGATTTGGGAATCGCTGGCAAGACGAATTGTTGCCCATCCCCTAATTGCCCATGAACTGACCGGCTAGGCCGGAGAGCAGTTAAAACTGTAAATTTACCAGTGCTGAAAGGGGCAGAAGGTTCATTTAGAGGAGCGATGGAAATTATCAGGGAAAGCCTGAAAGATTAGAAGACCCCCTCATCAGTGCCACCCTTTAGATGCTAAGACACAGACTTTTTCTTATTAATTATGGGACGTGGACATCGCTGGCTAGGCCAGCATTTATTGTCCATCCCTAATTGCCCTTGAGAAGGTGGAGGTGAGCTGCCTTCTTGAACAGTCCATGTGGTGTAGGTACACCCACAGTGCTGTTAGGAAGGAAGTTCCAGGATTTTTACCCAGCGACAGTGAAGGAACGGTGATATAGTTCCAAGTCAGGGTGCGGTGTGGTTTGGAGGGGAACTTCCAGGTGGTGGTGTTCCCATCTATCTGCTGCCCTTGTCCTTCTAGATGGTAGTGATCGTGGGTTTAGAATGCGCTGTCTAATGAGCCTTGGTGAGTTTCTGCAGTGCCTTTTGTAGATGGTACACGCTGCTGCTACTGTGCGTCGGTGGTGGAGGGAGTGAATGTTTGTGGATGGGGTGCCAATCAAGCAGGCTGCTTTGTCCAGGATGGTGTCGAGCTTCTTGAGTGTTGTGGGAGCTGCACTCAACCAGGCAAATGGGGAGTATCCATCACACTCCTGACTTGTGCCTTGTAGATGGTGGACAGGCTTTGGGGAATCAGGAGGTGAGGTACTCACTGCTGGATTCCAAGCCTCTGACCTGCTCTTGTAGCCGCAGTATTTATATGACTAGTTTCTCACCTGGATGACAGAAAGTTAGTGGAGGGGAGAGCCTGTAAATGGAAACATTTGGCCAGATTTCACTGTTAGAGATGTAGTGATACCACTTAAGGCTGACTTCGAATGGCGTCACTGGCAAGGCCAGCATCTGTAACCCATCCCCAATTGCCCTTGAACTGAGTGGCTTGCTAGACCATTTCAGAGGGGCAGTTAAGAGTCAACCACATTGCTGTGGGTCTGGAGTCACGTGTAGGCCCAGACCGGATAAGGACAGCAGATTTCCTTCCCTAAAGGGACATGAATGAACTAGACGGGTTTTGATAGCAATCAATGATATTTTCATGGTCACCATTACTGAGACTAACTTTCAATTCTAGATTTTATGAACTGAATTCAAATACCACCAGCTGCCTTGGTGAGATTCGAAGCCACATCCCCAGAGTGTGAGCCTGGGCCAAAAACAGAAAACGCTGGAAAAACTTGACGCTTCTTCTCCGAACCTGCTGAGTATTTCCGGCATTTTCTGTTTTTGTTTCAGATTTCCAGCTTGCTTCGTATTTTGCTTGCATCAGCCTGGGATCCTGGATTGCTGCTCCAGGTGACATTACCACTATGCCACCATCTCCCCTAAAAAGACCCCATGGCGAGGATATCAGTTCGAAGGTGGGAGGGTTCCCTCTTGGCGTTGGTTTCAGCAAGGCCCAGTGGTGTTGGGTAGCGCGGGTGAAAGCAGCAGATAGTATTGGGTGCATCTTCCAGTCAATGCACAACGGAATCTGTATAAACCAGGCTGCTTCAGTGAAAGGAAAGAAAGACTTGCATTTATCAGAGAATCACAGAATCACACAGTGCAGAAGAGGACCTTCGGCCCATTGAGTCTGCACCGACACGTGAGAAACACCTGACCTACCTACCTAACCCCATTTACCAGCACTTGGCCCATAGCCTTGTGACGTGCCAAGTGCTCATCAGGGTACTTTTTAAAGGGTGTGAGGCAACCCGCCTCCACCACCCTCCCAGGCAGCGCATTCCAGACCATCACCACCCTCTGGGTAAAAAAGCTTTTCCTCGCATCCCCCCCCCAAGCCTCCTGCCCCTCACCTTGAACTTACGTCCCCTTGTGACTGACCCTGATACAGCATATTTCATGACCAACAGACATCTCGACGCGCTTTACACCCAATGAAGTAAACTTTGAAGTGTGGTCACTGTTGGAAACACAACAGCCGAACAGCAGTTGTGGTAATAATTAGTTCGCTTCTTTCTGTGATATTGATTGAGGGATCGATATTGGCTCCAGGGCACTGGGGAGAGCTCTTCCGCTCTCCTTCAAAATGATGCCATCGCATGTTTTACGTCCGCCTCGGAGAGCAAATGGGGCCCCAGTTAACATCCCATCCGAAAGGCAGCACCTCAGCACTACAATGGGGTGTTGGTTGTGATTTTTGTGCTCAAACCCCAGGGTGGGACCTAAACCTGGAACCTTGAAACTCTTAAGGCAAGAACGATGCCAACTGAGCCCTACAGTAAGGCAAAGATTTATTTGACATGATGATTCATTACACGAAATTAAAAATGTAAACATATTTTTTTAAAAAGTGGCATAATTTTGGCACATTTTCATACACACTTTGAGGAAGTCGGATAGATTGTTGTGAAAAGTGTTATACATTGAAGCCATTAAAAAGTCTAATAAATCATGCTCAAAATATCACAGATTTTACTTTATAACAAGATCTAAGGCAAATGACTTTTTAAAAAGGTCGATCAGACCTTCTAAAAGCCTTCATGTTGACTTTTTAACAACGTTCATCTGACTTCTTTAAAAAGTGATTTATATTAAAGCCATGAAAAAGTCTAATAAATATTCTTAAAATATTTAAGAAGTCAGATTAATGGTCTTAAAAAATCATTTACTTGAATCCATTGCAGCATTTAAAAGATCTTGACTATGGTTGAAAAGTGAGACTTGTTGCTGAAGCTTTTTGCCTTGCACTCATCAGGACAAACACAAGAATGCCAAATTTCAAATAATCACAACAATTTATACCACAGGAGAAAAGGGTGCTGATTGGTTGGCAAGTCGACTCTGAATGGCCGGGGTGTTACCGTTGGGCGTTGGCCTCCCATCCAGTCGTCTCCTTAATGCCTGGAAATGCCAGGTCGAAAATTTGTAGGAGTTTGTGTGAATGATTCAGAATTAGTGAGCAATTAGTCCAAACTCAGGCTTGTTCCCTAGCTGCTGTTTAAATCTAAAGCTCCCTGATAGAAGTTGTGAATTCTTGGCAGCAGGGTTAGTTTGCTGATCACAACTTCTAGGGTTGCACACGAGGGTATTCATGCTCCCGAAGATTCTGGACCCCTCCGACTAATAATGGTGAACAGTGAGTGTGCCATTGTTATTGGCACTGTAGGGAGGAGTGGGGCTCAGGAAATAACTCCATTTAATAAATGGAATTGCACTCCAATGAACAATGAACAAATAAGCATGAAAGTTTTTTTCAATACACCATGTATACTATTT
Source organism: Cetorhinus maximus (assembly GCF_964194155.1). Classification (NCBI taxonomy): domain Eukaryota; kingdom Metazoa; phylum Chordata; class Chondrichthyes; order Lamniformes; family Cetorhinidae; genus Cetorhinus; species Cetorhinus maximus. The sequence continues at coordinate 132,595,470 of NC_135888.1, read as the reverse complement.
TGTATGCAAGATTCTGAAGGGACTTTTTAAAAATTATTTATTCATTCATGGGATGTGGGCATCGCTGGCTGCCTGCACAGCACAGTCATCAAAGGCAGATGGCAGCCATGAAGGGTCCTGCCGCTGCCTGTAGCGGAGACGGGTCAACACGTCGGAGGCGAGCATCCTCACAGGACAAGGAAGTGAGTGCACTGCCCTCGTTTTGAAAATACCAGTGCATCCCGGAGGGCTGCGGGACACTCAGACGCTATCCAGAGGTGTTGTTTTCAAAAGATGCCCGGTCCCATTATCACCCCCACACAGGCAGTCGAAAATTCCTACCCCAGGGCTCAACTAGGCAGGATAGATTGGTTTAGGAAGAGAAAAACCAGTCAAGGTTCTAACCCCTGATCCAACAGCCACTGCTTATAAATCAACGTGTGGACTCTGTGTAAAGGGGCAAGACTGAACCCAGCTGTGGTAACACATTTATTTGCAGAAAAAAATTATTGAAACAGAAACTATATACCAGAATAGCCATTTTCATGAGGTTTTGTAGACCTGCGAGTGGAAAGGTACATTAGAAGAAGTGAAAAGGGCAGAAAACTGGTGCCAAAAAGGGAACACTAAGGCACATAATAAGAAAAGTGTTCCTTTTTTAGTTCTAAGTTTGCTTTTCAGATATTGGAAACACTGGCAGACCAGCAGCATAGTGATTATGTTACTGTACTTAGTAATCTAGAAGCCAGGACTAACATCCTAGTGGACGCACATTCCAACATAGCACCATGGCAGTTTCAGGGTTTGAACTAAGTTTACAAAGTTTGGAAATTAAAAAAGCCGATTATCAGTAAAGGTGACCATGAAATGGTCAGATTGTCACCGAAACCCAGCTGGTTCCCTATTGTCTTTGAGGGAGGAAAGCTGCCAGTTCCTGTACAGGTCCCCCCCTGCGTAGACCCTCAGTACGCAAACACCAAGTGTCACTATGTGCTGAGGTTCTACCTGTCCCCGGTGTTGCGAAGGATGGGTCTGGCCACACTGCCGCGGAACGCTCCAAGTAGTTGGACCGTGCCGTACCACCTGTCCCTCGTGGAAAAATTTATGCAGAAAAACACCTTTGACCACAAGTCCTTCAGGCAGTGGTCAGCACGTAACGTCCTAGAGGCCCTGAGGGAAAAGGAGAGGGTGGACCCTGTGGGATGGTTCCCCGAGCAGACTGTCAAAGTCATTTGGCAGAATGCCTCATCGCCAGAACTTTCCAACAAGCACCAAGACGTGGCTTGGTTGGTGGTGAGTAAGGCCCTCCCCGTCAGATCCTTCCTACACGCCAGGAGTCTTACCCCCTCTGCACGTTGCCCTCGAGGTGGCTGTGGTGGGGATGAGACCGTTGTTCACCTCCTTGTGGATTGTGCCTTTGCAAAGAAAGTCTGGAGAGAGATGCAGTGGTTGCTGTCGAAGTTCATCCCGAGCAGTTCTGTGACACAGGACTCTGTGCTCTACGGGCTGTTCCCAGGGACACACACCGAGACAAACATCAACTGCAGCTGGAGGATCATCAACTCGGTGAAAGACGCGCTTTGGTCTGCCCGAAACTTGTTGGTCTTCCAGCACGAAGAGTTGTCCCCGACCGATTGTTGCGGACTGGCACAATCCAAAGTCCAGGACTACGTGCTGAGGGACGCACTAAAGCTTGGGGCAGCTGCCGCAAAGGCGCAATGGGGAAGGGTCGCTGTCTAAGACCTTTCTGCCACAGCGCACCGAGAGACTGGAAACTGTTTAAACCCCCTCGGGCTGTACAGCTCAAAATGAAAGGCTGTAAATGATTGTAATATTGTTTGTACTGATGCACCTGGTGATACATTTTGTAAAAGTTTAACCTGGATTGTACCCTTGTAATGGTGTTTTTGAAATGGTTTGGAATGTGATTGAAGATATTTTATGAATAAAGTATATTTTTGCAAAAAAAAAAAGGTTCCCCCCTGTATGTGACCCCAGTCTCACAAAAACTTGGTCGGCTCTTAAAGTGCAATAAGTGCTGGCCTTGCCAGTGTTGCCCACACCCTGAGAGCGAACTAACAAAATCAGGTGGGCATGCCTTGGGACTACGCCAGTGTTTCTAGCTGCTTCCGCAATGATACTGGATAAGAGGCCAGGGTCTGGTACAATCAATGGGACACGGTGTATGTTGAGGTCAGGATACAGCTTGCCCTCTTTAGTGGTGGATGCCGGTGGGAACACCGAGGTAAGTTTTGAAAAATCGCTGCAATAAAAGATGTTTTGATTCTGACACAGGTTCGAGGAACAATTTATTTTTTTTAAAAATAATTTTGCCATACCAAGGAAGTGAACCTATATGAATGCCAATAAGGAAGTTAAACAGACTGCATGGGATGTTAAATACTTTGGTGCCCGCGGCCAAGTTATGTGTGCAATACCCTGCTGCACGTGTTTCAAAATTACATGCGACTCTAAATCACAGACCTTATCCTTTGTTCTTCCTACTCTCTCCCCCCACACCCCCCACCTGACTACATTTCCCCCCCCACAACCCCCAACCCCCTGCCTTTGACTGGTTCAAAAGCTCTTACATTCCTATCTCCCTTCAGTTCTGATGAAAGGTTATCGATCTGAAACGTTAACTCTGTTTCTCTCCACAGATGCTGAGTTTTCCCTCCTCCCTCCTCCCTTCTCGCCATCCAAGGCCCCAAACAATCCTTCCAAGTGAAACAGGGATTTGCTTGCACTGCTTTTAACTTAGTAAACTGTGTGTTGCTGCTCACGATGTGGTCTCCTCTCCGCCGGGGAGACCAAACGCAGACTGGGTGGTGGCTTTGCAGAACACCTCCATTCAGTCTCCAAGCATGACCCCGGCCTCCTGGCCGCTTGTCATTTTAATTCTCCACCTTGCTCCCACTCTGACCTTTCTGTCCTTGGCCTGCTGCAATGTTCCAGTGACACTCAACACAAGCTTGAGGAACAGCACTTTGCCTTTTGTCTCAGCTTTATGACCCAGCAAACAGATGCTGCAGGTTTGTCATCGGAGGAGTCCCAGCTGACCCAGCAGTCGATGTGAAATATGACCCGATCCCTGCATCGTCAAAAACAGGTTTTTAAAATCTATTCCCCTACAAAAGGCGACAAACACACTTCGTTTGCAGCCCCCAGCATCACATCCCTCTACTTTGGCCCCCCCTACCCACCTGGCCCCTCACCACAGCCACTAGCCCGAGCTGTGCCACCCCAGCGGGCAGTCCAGAGCTGCTGCAATGGTAGGTAGGCCAGCTGCACCCTTGATGGCACGGGTGTCTGCCACCTTGGAGCAGTCTGCTCTCTGGAGTTCAGTAGGTTATATGTTCAAGTCCCACTCCAGAGAGTTGAGCGCGTGGGCCTACAGCCCCTGCACAGCCCTGACAGAGTGCAGCACTGTCTGTGGTGCCAGTGTTCAGGTGAGATGTTAATCTACCTTCTCAGATGGATGTAAAAGACTCAACATTGCTGTCTATGGGATCTTGCTATGCACAAATTGACTGGCCGGCACATTCTCCACATTATAGCAGTGACCACACTTCAAGAAGCGGTGAGGCGCTCTGGGATGTCCCGAAGTCATGAACGGAATGCCTATTCATTATTGTTTCTTTATTCGCTGATGTAAGTAGATGAAGGGAACCCCATCCCCAACTCTTTTCCACCTCCCCCCAACCCACAGCTCACTGCTGCCACAAAGTTTAGTTGGGTCAGTGGCAGGTGCTGGGCGGGACCTGTCGATTTTCAAGGCCTATTTCAGAGCAACAATGTTGAGCCAGTGAAGGTTTCAGTCAGGGTCGGTTCATAGCCGAATAGCCGCAGTATTAACAACAAGTTCATTTCCGTGTTGTGGGACCGATCTGTTTTTCCACTGGAAGTTTTATTGAAGTTGCCAAGGTCCTGGGGGATACCATTGGACCCGGAGCCTGACTGGCTCCCACCCCCACCCGTGCTGTCAGGCCAACTGGAGGCCGCGTTTCACGACGGGCAGGCCTTAATCGGCCACCAGGCATGGAATCGCTTTGAGAACGGGATCGTGGCCGGGAGCGGATTCTACACCCGTTTCTGTGCCCGTCGACTTCGGGCGGCCGCCAAGCACCAAACTCAGGTCGTAAATTCTTTTTTAACAATTGAGAAAATTCGTGCGTCGCTAGGACACAATAGAGTTTTAACAGGGAAACTTTGCGAGGTTCTTGGGAAAGAGCTGACTTCCCACTCGCCAAAAAACCAATTAAAAAATAGCCAGCAGAATTCAGGGAAGCACAGGCACCACAATGGGATGTAAGTCAGCTGAGAATTATACTAAGGCTCAATAGTACAAGCTAATTTATATGGCCATCAGAAACTGCCTACCTGAGAGACTGAACAATAAATGATTTGTTCGCTAATGGGTGTAAGTGAACACCACCTCTCACCGCCGCTGCTGAAAACCTTTTGTATGTAAGAGGTGGATTCGAAGAGATTCTGGCTTTTGGGACGCAGATACAGCGAGAGTCTTTCAAAAAGAAGTCAGTGTCGCTGCAAAGATTAACAAGTGGAGGCTGTTTAGCCCCTCGAGATTATTCCACCATTTAGTGAGATAATGGCTGATCTGTGACCAATGTGCCCACCTTTGCCCCATATCCCTCAATAACTTCAGAAAGATAGTAGTCTGTAGGAAGCTTGACAGAATTTCAAGGGGTTATAATCTGTCAGACAATCTAATACGGTTTTATTATTAATATAACAGTGAGGCAGGTAATGGGACAGAGCAGACAGTAGGGGAGGAGCCTCAGACTTTGCAGTTGTCAAACAGGTTTGAGGTGCTCACAACCTGTGTGGATGAAAGCGAGGTCTGCAAGGTGGATGAGCTGGCTGGCCATGGCACTGTGGTACAGGAAGCCGTTCAAGCAGGGGGAGCAAAAAGGAATGTAGTGACAGTAGGGGATAGTACAATGAGGGAGATTGACACTGTTCTCTGCAGCAGAAAGCAAGGGTCCAGACGGCTATGTTGCCTGCCCGGTGCTAGGGTTTGGGATATCTGCTCAGGGCTGGAGAGGATCTTGCAGTGGGAGGGGGAGGATCCAGTTGTCGTGGCCCATGTAGGTACCAATGACATAGGTAGAACTAGGAAAGAGGTTCTGCAAAGTCAGTATGAGGAACTAGGTACCAAATTAAGAAGCAGAACCTCAAAGGTAATAATCCCTGGATTATTAGCTGAGCCACGTGCAAATTGGCACAGGGCAAATAGGACTAGAGAGGGGAATGCATGACTCAAAGACTGGTGTAGGAGAAGGGGGTTCCGGTTTGTGGGGCACTGTACCGTTGGGATGGTCTACGCCTGAACCATGCTGGGACAAGTGTCTTCGCAAATCACATAACGAGTAGAGAGGGCTTTAAACTAAACAAGAGGGATGAGGGATCAAGCTTGGGTAGAGGTAGCAATTCAAAGTGTAAAGTCAAGACAGGAGGGCAAAATAGTAATATGCGAAATGAGGGTCAGAGAATGGCAGGAAGGGACAGAAAGAAAAAACCTAAGAGTACATCAACAGTCAACACTAGATGTTACAAAAATAACAAAAAGACAAAACTGAAGGCTCTCTATCTGAGTGCACGAGGCATTCACAACAAGTAAATGAATTGATGGCGCACATTGAAGTAAATAAATATGATCTGATAGCAATTGTGGAGACGTGGCTGTAGGATGACAAAGACTGGGTCCTTAATATTGAGGGTGCATGACATTCAAGAAGAATAGGAAGCTAGGTAAAGGTGGAGGGGTAGCACTGTTAATCAAAGAGGGCATTGGTGCAATAGTTAGAGATGATCTTGGTTCAGGAGTTCAGGATGTAGAATCGGTTTGGGTGGAGATGAGGAATATTAGGAAAAAAAGTCACTAGTGGGAGTGGTCTACAGGCCCCCTAACAGCAGCCACAGTGTAGGACAAAATATTCAAGAGAAAATATTGTGTGCTTGTGATAAACGGTTAGCAATAATCATGGGTGATTTTAATCTACACATAAACTGGAAAAATTAGATGGCAGTAGTGGCCTGGATGAGGAGTTCTTAGAATGCTTTCGAGATAGTTTCTTAGAGCAGCATGTTCTGGAACCAACCAGAGAGCAGGTTATATTAGACTCGGTATTGTGTAATGTGACAGGATTAATTAATGACCTCAAGGTAAAGGTACCCTTGGTAGCAGTGACCACAATATGATTGAGTTTTACATCCTGTTTGAAAGGGAGAAGAGTGGGTCTAAGACTAGTATCTTAAACTTAAATAAGGGCAACTATGTGGGGATGAAAGCTAAGCTAGTTGAAATGAACTGGGAAACTAGGCTAGAGGATAGATCAATAGAGAAGCAGTGGCAGACATTTAAGGGGTTATTTCAGAGCATTCAGAACAAGTACGTTCCTATTATTTAAAAAACTTCTAAGGGGAGGACTCACTGTGCGTGGTTAACTAAAGAAGTTAAGAAAAGCATCAAACTTAAGGAAAAAGCATACAACTCCACAAAGATGAGTGGCAGGACAGATGATAGGTCGGAATATAAAGAATGACAGGTAATGACTAAAAGGTTAACCAGGAGAAAGAAATTAGAGTATGAGAGGAAGCTAGCTAGAAATGTAAAAACGGATAGCAAGATTTTCTACAGGTATTTAAAAGGAAAAGAGTAAGTAAAGTGGGTGTTGGTCCTCTAGAGCGTGACAGTGGGGAGTTAATAGTAGGTAATAAGGAAATAGCAGAAGAAATGAACAAATATTTTGCTTCTGTGTTCACGGTAGAGAATACAAAAAAATTCCAGTAATAGCTGCAAATCAGGAGGTGAAAGGGAGAGAGGGACTTGGTGAAATTGAATTCACTAGGGAAACGGTTCTGAACAAATTGATGGAGCTGCGGGCTGGCAAGTCTCCGGGTCCCGATGGACTATATCTTGGGGTCTTAAAAGAGGCGGCTAATGAGGTAGTGGATGCGCTGGTGTTAATTTTCCAAAATTCGCAAGGTTCTAGAAAAGTTCCATCAGACTGGAAAGCACTAAATATAACCCCTCTATTCAAGAAGGGAGGGAGGCAGAAAACAGGAAACTATAGGCCTGTTAGCTTGATGTCTGTTGTGGGGAGATTGTTGGAATCGATCATTAAGGAGGTTATAGCTGGGCACTTAGAAGAGCTCAAGGCAATCGGGAAGAGTCAGCATGGTTTTGTGAAAGGAAAATTATGTTTAACCAATTTATTGGAGTTTTGTGAGAGTAACATGCACAGTGGATAAAGGGGAGCCAGTAGTTGTACTGTACTTGGATTTCCAGAAGGAATTTGTTAAGGTACCTCATCAAAGGTTATTACGGAAGCATCTGTGGAGAGAGAAACAAAGTTAATGTTTGAGGTCAATGACCCTTCATCACCGAAGAAAGATAGAAATGTATGAGTTTTTAAGTCAGTAGAAGGGGTGAGGGGCGGGAAGAACAAAAGGGAAGGTTTGGGGGTTGAGGGCAGGAGAGATTAAATAACAATGCAACTGCTAAAGAGTGGTAATGGGTACGGTAAAGAAACAAAGTTTGTGTTCATAAAGGACATAGCTGATACTTGACCTCATCCTCAAAAAGATAAGGTTGAAGCATTTGCTACAATCTTCAGCCAGAAGTGTCAAGTGGATGATCCATCTTGGCCTCCTCCGGAGGTCCCCAGCATCACAGATACCAGTCATCAACCAATTCAGTTCACTCCACATGATATCAAGAAATGGCTAAAGTCCCTGGATACTGCAAAGGCTATGGGCCCTGACAATATTCTGGCAATAGTACTGAAGACTTGTGGTCCAGAACATGCCACGCCTATAGCCAAGCTGTTCCAGTACAGCTACAACACTGGCATCTACCTGGCTATGTGGAAAATTGCCCAGTCTACTCTCAATCATCAGTAAAGTAATGGAAGGAGTCATCAACAGTGCTATCAAGTACTTGCTTAGCAATAACCTGCTCAGTGACGCCCAGTTTGGGTTCCGCCAGGGCCACTCAGCTCTTGACCTCATTACAGCCTTGGTTCAAACATGGACAAAAGAGCTGACCTCCTGAGGTGAGGTGAGAGTGACTGCCCTTGACATCAAGGCCGCATTTGACCGAGTGCGGCATCAAGGAGCCCTAACAAAGCTGGAGTCAATGGGAATCGGGGGGACACTCTCCGTTGGTTGGAGTCATACATAGGAAGATAGTTGTGGCTGTTGGAGGTCAGTCATCTCAGCTCCAGGACATCACTGCAGGAGTTCCTCAGGGTAGTGCCCTAGGCCCAACCATCTTCAGCTGCTTCATCAATGACCTTCCTTTCATCATAAGGTCAGAAGTGGGGATGTTCACTGATGATTGCACAATTTTCAGCACCATTCGCGACTCTTCAGATACTGAAGCTGTCTGTGTCCAAGTGCAGCAAGGTCTGGACAACATCCAGGCGTGGGCTGACAAGTGGCAAGTAACATTTGCCCCACACAACTGTCAGGCAATGACCATCTCCAACAAGAGAGAATCCAACCATCGCCCTTTGATGTTCAATGGCATTACCATTGCTGAATCCCCAATATCAACATCCTGGGGGTTACCATTGACCAGAAACTGGACTGAACTAGCGATATATATAATGTGGCTACAAGAGCAGGTCAGAGGCTAAGAATCCTGCAACGGGCAACTCACCTTCTGACTCCCCAAAGCCTGTCCACATCTACAAGGCACAAGTCAGGAGTCTGATGGAACACTCCCCACTTGCCTGGATGAGTGCAGCTCCCACAACACTCAAGAAGCTTGACACCATCCAGGACAAAGCAGCCCGCTTTGCACCACATCCACAAACATTCACTCCCCCCACCACCAACGCACAGTAGCAGCAGTGTGTACCATCTACAAGGTGCACTGCAGAAACTCACCAAGGCTCCTTCAACAGCACCTTCCAAACCCACAACCACTACCATCTAGAAGGACAAGGGCAGCAGATAGATGGGAACACCACCACCGGGAAGTTCCCCTCCAAGTCACTCACCATCCTGACTTGGAAATATATCGCTGTTCCTTCACTGTTGCTGGGTCAAAATCCTGGAACTCCCTTCCTAACAGCACTATGGGTGTACCTACACCACATAGACTGCAACGGTTGAAGAAGGCAGCTCACCACCACCTTCTCAAGGACAACTAGGGATGGGCAATAAATGCTGGCCCAGCCAGTGAAGCCCACATCCCTTAATGAATAAAAAAAATAGGATTCCCCATTGATCATTGAAAGACGATGGCACCATGATGCAGATCTCCATGGTCGCACCAGGGTACCCGCCATGCACAGTGACAGCGTGATGGCTTAAACCAATGGCATGTTGTTGTTCTCCCTTAGATTTTCCAGCACACACTCAACTGCAGGACCACAAAGAGACACCCCTGACGCCAGAGTTGCTTCACATGCACCTGCGTCACACCCGCTCAGAACCAGGCACCAGTGCAGATATCACATCCTGGTGGCATCAGGGCCTCGGCTAGAATGTTGGAGCACAGCGGTGAGGGCACTTTACTCTGGCATGAGGAGCAGGCGGAGGCAGAGTGTTCCCTGGGCACTAGCAGTCGGAGGACTGCTGGAGACCAGGATGATGCTGAGTCGCAGGCAGATGATGAGCCTCTGGAGTCGTTCATTAGGCGGTAGATGCTGGATGTCCAGCAGGATGCGCAGGAGGATCCGGCAGAGATCCATGAGGGTCTGCGTGCCATGGTTTCTGTTGTGCAGGAGTCCAAGCGTTGACCCTCATGGCTGAGCACACTGCCTCCTCCATTGAAAGAGTAGCAACTCTTATAGGGAGGCAGTGCCAGGAACAGAATGAGGGGTTGCTAGGGTTGTGCTTGGACCTGCAAGCCCTCACACAGTCAATGACCTCAGGTGGTCAGTGCTAATGTGGGAGATGGATGAGGCACCCAGTACCCCAGCTAGGTGCCCATCCACCAATGGCAAGCAGAGAGGTCCAGAACGGCCTCAAGTTGGCACAAGTCTTGTCGTCTATGCGGGCTCCTCTCAGGGCGCTCTGGATGACAGCAGCAGCTCCTCCGCTCCTCTACCAGTGACTACGGCGTCTGACGAGGCTACGATGACTGGGGAGATGCCAGGCGGGACCAGCACAGGCTCCGCTGGCCAGAGGACGACCGCCAAGGTCATTAAGGCCAACAAGACACCAGAGTCAGCCGGCTGCCGCACCAAGATGTAGCACTGGTAACTGTAAGTTTAAGACACCATGAGCCCAAGAGGGACTGGTCACGGGTGGTCTTCTATTGTGTGATGTTTTGTTTATGTTTACTGGTCTGGGAATGAAAACCAGTGAAGGTGATTTTAATTTGTTTGGATTGTCAAAATGAGATCAATTTTGTTTTTGTCGTAATGGCCTGAGTATGTTCACCTTTGTGGTTTTTCGGTGTAGGGTACGCCAGTCTGTAATGCTGGACGTGAGTGGCTCGATGCTTTATTGCACAGGCACTGAGTGGACTTTGAGTTCAAATGAAAGTGTCATTTCAGACATCCGGGATGGAGATGGCATAAGATGGAAGCAGATCTTTGCCAGCCTAGCTGAAGGAGTGTTGGATCAAAGCATCCCTGGTGTCTCAGTCCCTCTGCAGAATACCGAGGTCTGCCTCCTCGCCCTCAGCGTTCCCCTCACCGTGCTCCTCTTCTGACTCAGTACTGGATTCAGCCTCTGTGGCCCGTGCAGCTGCATCAGGATCCTCTTCCTCCAGTGGGACGCCCCTTGCCAGTGCCAGATTGTGGAGAGCGCAGCATGAAACCACTATCAGTGACACCCACTGTGGGGGATATTATAGTGCTCCCCCTGAACGGTCCAGGCATCGGAAGCGCATCTTTAGAAGAACTATGGTCCTCTCTATCACTGCCCTTGTGGAGGCACAAATCCTATTATAACATTGCTCTGCCTCTATTCTTGGGTGGCAGAGAGGCGTCATAAGCCACCCTTGTCACCCAGCAGTCATCCATCCAGTCGGGTTGGAGCACTAAAGAGCCTCGGCACCTGGGAGTGTCTGAGGATGTACACGTCATGGGAGCTGCCTGGATACCTTGCACAGACTTGCAGAGTCTGCATCCTGTGGTCACACACTATCTGGATGTTCATGGACGTTGACGAAGGCACCGGGCTCACCCGCTGGCGCCTTGATGGCCACTTGTGTGCAGTCGATTGCACCCTGGATGTGGGGGAACCCAGCAATCGCTGCAAAGCCTCTGGCTCGCTCAACCTGGCTGGCCTCATCTGTACAGAAAGTGATAAATGTCATTACTGCCTGAACAGAGCTTCTGTCACCAGCTGGACGCAACTGTGGACAGCTGATTGGGAGACTCCACACAGATCCCCCACTGACCCCTGGAAAGAGCCGGAGGCATAGAAGTTGAGGGCCACTGTGACCTTCAGCACCACTGGCATGGGGTGGCAAACCACACAGTCGGAGCTGATCTCAGGCCCAATCATCTGACAAATGAAGGTCACAGTCTCCCTGGAGAGGCAGAGCCTCCTTCAGCATTGTACCTCGGACATATTGAAATAGTTGCTTGGCATCTTCTGCGGCCCCTTCCACCTTGGACTACCTGCTGACCCTGCGCCCCTTGTGTCTGCGCCTCTCCTCCCACAGGTTCCTCTCCTGGAAGCTGCATTGGGACACCTGGCCTTCTCTCCCTTCTGCCCCTGTCTTCCCCCTCAGAGGAGGTGCCTCCAGCAGAGGCCACAATCCCCATTACCAGGGTAAGGGAAGGCTGCCTGATACCCGGAAGGGTCCACATGGTCAAAATTCTCCGGAGGCCTTGGAGACACCAATGAGTCCTATAATGTAGCCTAGAAATGCTAAGAATGAAGCTCAGAAATGAGATGAAGCTGTCAAGTTCCAATAAGCAACCAGCAGCAAACTATCTCCTAAACTCCTCACTACACACTGGCAATGCTGCTGACCCTTTGTATCCCGCCCTTGGAGGAGGTTTTGCAAAATGTGGGCTGCCCACCTGCCCGTTTTGCCCTTGCGACAAGCGCGAAATCGCACGGGCAACATAAAGTCGAGTTCAGTTGGGTTTTTAATGGTCTTAAGCGGCCTCTCAATTGATGGCAGGCGCGTCACCAACACCCACAGGCCGGCTGACCTGAAGCTTGAGCAGGATGACTTCGGGATGCTCGCCCAACGTCTTCTCACGCTGTTTAACGCCCGATCGGGCTGGGCACGCACTCGCCCGTGAGGCGTAACAGCCCCCGTGTAACAGTGCGATCTGTCTCACAAACTACTCTGTGTGGGAGGCACAAGAAGAAAGACCACAACGAGGCTTACAAAACGAATTGGAAAAATTATTTTACTGCAGGGGCAGAATTAAACATGGACAAGTTTAAAAAGGAATAGATAACGGCAAAATACTGCGGATGCTGGAAACCTGGGACAAAAGCAAAAAAATGCAGAAAATACTCAGCAGGTCTGACAGCCTCTGTGCAGAGAAAGACAGAGTTAACGTTTCGAGACTGAATGATTCCCCCACCTTCTGCTGACTCTCCGCGATGAGCTGGAAGGTCGATTCCAGAGGCTCATCATTTGACTCGGACCTCACCGATGCCTCTTCCCCAGCAGCCCTCTGAGTGCCAGGGAGCTCAGCTGAACCTGCCTCCTCCTCCTGCAGACATGTGTCTGTGCGGTGACCACCAGATCGTGAACTCAAGCCTGCTCTAGATCCAGGTCCCATCGAGGTGTGTGTCCCTGCGCCAGTGCAGGGTGTGGGTAACCGCTGTGATGGGTCTTCCAGGCTGCTTATTTTCGGCTGTTTGATGGAGGAGGTGTCCTCCTGGCTGGAGGTGAGGACCTGGATAGAGTTGAGGGACTGTCTGGCTGAGGATGTCGATTGCTTGGCAGAGCTCCATGTGAACGACAGTAGAGATAATTAGTGCCTGGCAGCAGAGTCAAAAGTAGGAGAGAGAGGCACTCACATTTGCAATGAGAGAGGGATGTTGTGGTGCAGGATCCTCCTATGGGTGTTCACCGCCGACCTCACCATCACCGCAGGCACCGTCCACGTCCTCACCAGTCAGCGCGATGGCACTCTGCTCAGAATGAGTGAGGGGCCTAATGTGGGCCACTCCACCCCCGGTCTGGGACCTCTCACTGCTGTTGTGAGCCAGTTTCTCCTGTGTGAAAACAGATGGAGAGAGTGTGAGCAGGATACATGGCGCTGTGTGGAATGTTTGTGTGGTGAGCGGAGCCATGGATGGGATGAGGCCACGAGCGTGTGAGGATTTGAGCCTGATGGAGATGTGAGGGTGTGTGTGAGAGTTAGTGGTGTTGTCCCTTGAGGTGTGAGATCCCTGTGGGTGTGTGATGGGTTTGTGAGTGTGTGAGTTGAGAGTGGTGAGGTGGTTAACTTACCCTGGCGGAACGGATGAGAGTGTTCATCCTCTCCCTGCACTGGGGGCTGACCTCCTCTGTGCTCTGGTGGTGCTGACTGCCACTGGCACTGCCTCCCAGGCCGGATTGGTGACTCTGGTGGATCTCCAGCTGCCAGAGCGAAGGTAGAGGACATCGTGGCGGCTTCCACTGCGTCCAGCCGGCACTCCAAAGAGACGTCGCTAAATTTGGGGGCTGCCATCTTCTTTGCTTTCGGGGACACCTGTCGCCTGGAGCAGCCCTGGTCTGTAGACGTGAAGTAGGCCGTGCTCTGGTGCGCTTTAAATATGGCGCCCGGAACGAGGAAGCGCTGAGGTCACAGCGTGGTGGGCAAGTCCAAGCCCGCCCACCAGCAATCCCGGCATGGTTCCCATGAATGCATTTTAATGAGCCAGGGAGGGGACGATAAGATGTAAAAACCCACCATTGCAGCCAGCAGTTAAAACGTTGTTTATCACACCCGCTACCGCACTAAGTGCAAATCTCAGCTGATTCCGCCCACTGAGTTTGCACAGGAGGTGGAGTTGATATAAAAATCCAGTTCTGATCTTATTGAATGGCCAAATAGCATACACCTGTACCCATTTCTGATGGACTTGGTGGCAGTTCACTGAAGGAGTTCCAGTTGCCATGGCAACATGCACTTTTACATGCACGTTGCCACCTAGAGCTATGGATGGTGATGGTGAAGGCTCCAACTTTTTTCCATCACATGACTGACCAGGAATCTTTCTCACTTTTCCTGCCTGTCATTGGCGTGTTTTGGAAGGATTTGCAGGTTGATACTCAACCTGTTTGGCCCCATTATACACATAGATTCCCTGGCTATGAAGCCCTGAGGTGGGCTTTGAACCAGGAGCTCCCACTGCACCACAAGATCTCTTATAAGAATGTATCGGGACAAATGATCCAAAGCTTGGTCTAGGTCCCAAGGGACGACTTAAAGGGGGAGAGAAGAGTAGAGGGGTTTAGGGAGGGAATTCCTGAGCTTAGGGCCCAGGCAGCTGAAGGCACGGCCGTCACCGGTGGGGCGATTAAAATCGGAGATGTTGAAAAGGCCAGAATACCAGGAGCAGGGACCTCACAGGCTTATGGAACCGAAGGAGGCTACAGAGCTAGGAAAGGGGTGAGCCCATGGAGGAGTTTGAAAACAAGGATGTGAATTTTAAGATCAAGGAGTTGCCACACCAGAAGCCAATGCAGGGCAGCGAGTTCAGGGGTGACAAATGAATGGGGTTTGGTATGAGTTAGAAGTTAACAATGTTTTGGATGAGCTCAAATTTATGGGGGGTGGGAAACAGGGCCGGCCAGGAGAGCATGAGGATAGCCAGACCTAGAGGTAGAACAAGCCTGGAGGAGGGTTGCAGCAGCAGTTGAGCTGAGGCAGGGTCAGACAGGTGGTTTTACAGAGATGGATGTCGGCAGTCTTGATGATGGAGTAGATATGTGGCTGGAAGCTCAGTCCAGTGTCAAATGCGACACCAAGTGTCTCGAAGGGTGGTAGACAGTCCCGGCCAACATCTTTCCCTCAATCCTTCTCACCTCAAAACATAGTGACAGGGTATTAATCTCATTGCTATACGTGGGTTCTCACTGCGTGTAAACTGGCTGTTGCATAAGCCTACACTGTAACAGAGGCCAATCTTCATAAAGTAATTAATTGGCTATTCTGCCTTTTGAATGTCCTGCGAACACAGGAGATGCTATATAAGTACAAGCTCTTTCTCAATAAGCCTTTCATTTAAAGGTCAGGAAATTGAACATTGTATGAGTCAGAATTTCCATGAGAAACACAGTGCTGCAAAATAAATCTAATTGAGGTGGGGGGGATGGCGTTATGGGGGAGAGGGGAGAGAGAGAGTGTGAGTCAGAGAGAAATTGATACTTACAACTTACATTTATATTGTGCCCATCGATGTACTAAAACATTATAAGGTGCTTCACAGGAGCGGTTATCAAACCAAATTTGACACCGAAACACATGAGGAGATGTTAGGGAAAATGATCAAAAAGCTTGGTGGAGGAATCTCTTACAGGAGGAGAGAAAGGTCCAGAGCCAGAGAGGTTTAAGGAGGGGATTATGGAGCTTCGTGCCCAGACAGCTGAAGGCACGGCTGCAAATGGTGGAGCGATTAAAACTGGGGACGCTCGAGGATCCAGAACTGGAGGGGCGCAGAAATCTCGGAGGGACTTCTGCCCATCCGGTATTGGATTCCAGGAAAGCAGCCTAACAACTTAGAGAAAGGGGAAGGGTCGAGAGAGAGAGATGGTGGTGAGCCGGAGCCGAGTGTCGTCCGTGTACATGTGGAAGCTAACACTGACAGAGCGAGAGTGAGCGACAATGAGAATAAGACAGGGGAGAGTGATTGAGAGAATGCGGAAGAGGCAGAGAGGTGAGAGAATGAGAAAGAGACAAAGACGAGAGGAAGAGTTAGAAAGACAGAAATAGGAAGAGATAGTGAGCAAGAGAGAAGGCAAAAGAGATAGAGAAGAATATTCTTTCTGACTGGATAGCCCAATTGCAAATGAACTAATTGCATAATAAAATAATTAATTGTTTAATTATAATTATCAATTAATAATGTCTTACAACTGTAAGCTTCCTATCAACTTTTGCCATTCCATTCATCTAGTTTGTATATGCTGCAATGACAGCCTCCAGCCAGTTGGGGTGTTGCAAAGCCAACTGTTACTGTTGCATGTTTACATAGGAATTTATCATGAGCTACTTCAGAAAATGAAGGCTTCGATCAAACAAAGCCGAGACTGTTGTTTCAGCTATCCACCTGAAAAACTCAAAAGCCAGGAAAGAACTTCCATAGCTGACCACTCACCCACGACCCCCTGGCCAAAATATCTTAGCATCACTCTTGAATGGACATTGACCGACTGGCAACACCTCCGCAACACCGGAGCCAAGGACAAGACGAGATTGTACCTCATACAGAAACTGATGGGTGCAACCTGAGGTTGCAAAGCCAACACTACTACGCACTGCTTCACTCACCCTGGTCCGCCCAACAGCTGAGGAGCCACCACATAAATGTGGTAGGTACCTACCTCCAGGAAGCCATGAGGATTATTTCTGGAATGTGGAGACCAACGCAGCTCGAGTGGCTTCCTGTGCCAGCACACACAGGTCCTCCCGATGTCCGGAGGGAACACATCCTCCTCACCGAACACCGCCGGCTGCCGGCTAACAGAGCGTTCCCATTGACACAGGGCCTCAAAAAAACACCCACGCACCCACCTGAAATCTCATCGCCCTGACCGGAACACACTCCACACCCTACAAACCGACAAAAGCCCCCGTCTCTCGTCGGCACACCTCCTGGTTGACTGCAGACGTCACCAGCCACAACCTTGTAACCCAATCCGAGTGTGAAGTCCCAGGTTTCAACCTCTCGTGGAAAATCTGGACAGCCACTCAGTCACTTGAGGACAGGCCAGGGAAGATGTGGTCACTTGCTCCACAGGTGGAACATGAGAAACAGGGGCCCACACACTGAACTCCTGCCCTGAGAGATCCATTTCTGGTGGCATCACAACCATTCACCCTGCCTCAGCTGAAGCCATTGAATGGATTGTTAACCTCGACAGCATAACATAACTGCTTATAACTTGTTACAACCAGTCCCCCGGTGGGGTCGCCCAAATTGTTAAACTCCCGATCGGGACCCCAATTTTGTTCTGCTCCCGGGTGAGGAGGAATGATCTGCCTCCCCTTCTTTATTCAACCCCTCGGTGGGCCGCAACGAGGTTAATGTAAAAGAGGTCCCTTTTCCCGTGGCTACCTTTTCCCAGTCCAAACGTCTTTTTTTTAAGATGGAGCCAATTTAACCAAGCTTTCTTCAGTCAAAGAAGGAGTAAGTTTATTATAAGGTACTAAAAACTTGAGAAAAATAATTAAAATGCAGCACACACACACATACAGAACAGAAATGAGAAGTTAAGAGTCCAATAAAAGTTTTAAAAGATATACATATTAGTCTTTGCCTTGACTGGGAGGCGTAGATGGTGAAACATTGCAGCTGTTAAGTTGGGTGGTTCCGGTAGAGCTGACTTTGGCAATTTTGCAGAGGGTTTGGAGACACTTGATTCTGCAGGATAGCTGAAGAAGCTGTCCCATTTCCTTACTGATTGTGGCTTCTGCTTCAAGCACTTGCACCTCCAGCAACTGGGAGAGAGAGAGAGGGAGAGGGAGAGCGACTTCACCTGTGTATTCCTGTAAGGGAAAAAAAAAATGTCTTGGCCCCAGAGTCTATTTTCTTTGATCGCTGAACATTTTACACATTTTGAGATATGAATCAGCAGGCTATTGATTTTAGGCGCCTGCTGAGACATCAGTATTTTGTCCCTGCAACCACAGGAAATTAAATTTCAGTCCCTTGCATCTTTCCTATCTCCCTTTTAAGCGTCTCTGCTTGAAGAAAGCTAAGATACCTTTTCTGGTGCGACATTCCATGTTCTCTCAGGAATAACCCACATAGGAATTTTCCAGAAAGCAGTCACTTTACATTATCAACCGTCTTCTGCTCAGTGTCCTTGCTTGTATTTCTTTAAAAACACACACACATCTTCCTTAAAAAGTTCAATAGGCCCATAAGTAATTCGTGGCTGAAATAAGATTTTTGTGACATTTTCCAACCCAGCGAAGAATAAAAACTGGAACTGCAGGGAGCAGCTTGATGGGCCAGTGGGTCTTCCCTGTCCCTAAAGTTCCTTTGTACCTCCACCTTTCAAAAGATGATATAAAAATGAAAACAAGAGTGTGGATTATTTTAAATTTGGATTAGTATCTGGGAACCCTGGTCCTTTATTCACTTTAACCCCCAACCCCACCTCTTCCCATCCCATCACCCATCCTTTTATCCCTCGCACCCCATTCTACCTCACCCAGACACAAATCGCTGCCTCGCCTCTGACCGTGCGCTCCTATTCAACAGCAATGGACGACAAATGGCGCAAGTATGTCCCCTCCCAACCTCTTCCTCCCCGCCCCTCTCACCCCCACTTCCGACACGCTGGCACTCGAATAATGGGAGCCAAGCAAAAGGCAATGGATGACCAGTGACATAAGCCTCCCCATTTCCCCATCCCCGCCTGCTCTCTGCCCCTTTCCCCTCTCACTCAGAACCCACCCCGTGATTCCCCTCTCCTTGCCCCAGCCACTCCCCTTTCTCCCCGCTCCCCGCCACTGTGTCTCTATCTCCATGCCCCCTTGCCCAGCCTTCCCACCACCTCTGCCTCCCTTTCTCCACCCTGGTCTCCTTCTTCCCGTCTCCTTTTTCCCTCATCCCTCTCTCCCTCTCCCTGCACCGTGACCCCTCTCCCTTACCTGCCTCTTTTCTCCCCGCCCCCTCCTCTCCCTCCCTGCCTGCCTCCTCTCTCCCTCTCCCAATCCCGATCCCTGCCCTGCCCCCTGTATTTATTTCTGAAGGGCAGTCTTTGCTGTTATGTAGACAAAAAGAGCTTGAATCTTTGCCGCGTTATGACCCACAAACAGTAAATGAATGAATGTCCCAAAAATACTGTTTTGGCATTTGGATTTGAGGCAATATTGGCCGGGGATGCTATTCAGATACAGCAACAGGACATTTTGCAAAAGGATGGCCAGAAAATGAGGCCTGGAGAGCTGGTGTCCACTCTCAGCTGGTGTCCACTCTCAGCTGGTGTCCACCCTCAGCTGGTGTCCACTCTCAGCTGGTGTCCGCTCTCAGCTGGTGTCCGCCCTCAGCTGGTGTCCACTCTCAGCTGGTGTCCGCTCTCAGCTGGTGTCCACCCTCAGCTGGTGTCCACTCTCAGCTGGTGTCCACCCTCAGCTGGTGTCCACTCTCAGCTGGTGTCCGCTCTCAGCTGGTGTCCGCCCTCAGCTGGTGTCCACCCTCAGCTGGTGTGCACTCTCAGCTGGTGTCCATTCTCAGCTGGTGTCCGCTCTCAGCTGGTGTCCGCCCTCAGCTGGTGTCCACTCTCAGCTGGTGTCCACCTTCAGCTGGTGTCCACTCTCAGCTGGTGTCCACTCTCAGCTGGTGTCCACTCTCAGCTGGTGTCCGCCCTCAGCTGGTGTCCACTCTCAGCTGGTGTCCACTCTCAGCTGGTGTCCACCCTCAGCTGGTGTCCACCCTCAGCTGGTGTCCACTCTCAGCTGGTGTCCATTCTCAGCTGGTGTCCGCCCTCAGCTGGTGTCCACTCTCAGCTGGTGTCCACCTTCAGCTGGTGTCCACCTTCAGCTGGTGTCCACTCTCAGCTGGTGTCCACTCTCAGCTGGAGTCCACTCTCAGCTGGTGTCCACCCTCAGCTGGTGTCCACTCTCAGCTGGTGTCCATTCTCAGCTGGTGTCCGCCCTCAGCTGGTGTCCACTCTCAGCTGGTGTCCACCTTCAGCTGGTGTCCACCTTCAGCTGGTGTCCACTCTCAGCTGGTGTCCACTCTCAGCTGGAGTCCACTCTCAGCTGGTGTCCACCCTCAGCTGGTGTCCACCCTCAGCTGGTGTCCACTCTCAGCTGGTGTCCAC
This sequence comes from Cetorhinus maximus, assembly GCF_964194155.1. NCBI lineage: Eukaryota > Metazoa > Chordata > Chondrichthyes > Lamniformes > Cetorhinidae > Cetorhinus > Cetorhinus maximus. Next base: position 132,575,546 of record NC_135888.1, on the reverse strand, counting down.
CCTTAGCTGGTGTCCACCCTCAGCTGGTGTCCACCCTCATCTGGTGTCTGCTCTCAGCTGGTGTCCGCCCTCAGCTGGTGTCCATTCTCAGGTGGTGTCCACCCTCAGCTGGTGTCCACCCTCAGCTGGTGTCCACTCTCAGCTGGTGTCCACCCTCAGCTGGTGTCCGCCCTCAGCTGGTGTCCATTCTCAGGTGGTGTCCACCCTCAGCTGGTGTCCACTCTCAGCTGGTGTCCACCCTCAGCTGGTGTCCACTCTCAGCTGGTGTCCACCCTCAGCTGCATCCTTTAGCGATGTTTCCTCTTGGTCGGGTGCCACCCTAATTTTTGCTAAGATATTCTAAACTTTGCTCTGATATCGTGCATTTTCGTTGTTGCTCAGTTTTGTTATATTTCTATCTATTTGATATATATTGCTCCATTTACGATTAATGCCAATGCAATTCCCAGAATATTGATTCAATTTTTGCTTTGTTGATGATGAGCCTTTGGGAAGAGGGATGGGAGAGTGTGATACGGACTTAGCCTAATCATAAATATTTTCAACACTATGTAGACACTCCTCGACCAGCCCTTTGAGGGGGGAAGATGATGGACAAGCGGCAATGTCACTCAACTAGTAATTCAGGCTTACGTCCTGGAGGAAGGGGTTCAAATCTGTGGCTCAGTTCATAGCACCCTCGCCTTTGAATCAGAGGGTTGTGGGTTCATGTACCACTCCCGGAAACCAAGAACTGTGATTGTACTCGAACGAGTTGCAATCTGTGACTGTTGGTAACTCGAAAGAGTTTCAAATCTCTATGCATGGCAGCTGGTGGAATCTAAATTCAATTAATAAAATCTGGAATATAAAGTTAGTCTCCATAGTGATGACCATGGGTAAAATTTTTAGCTCAGCAGGCGGGCGGGCCAGGAAAGATTGAATAAATAAAAAGCGTCCTTCAGAATTATTTTTTTTCTTTTCCAGAAATAGCCCTGTAAGAGCAAAGTTGTGTGGCAGAGCCAATTTTAAACCCCTTAAATGTGAACACGGCATTAAAATATGACGGAGTTTCCTGCCAAATCACTTGGCGATTCTCCTTTGCCATGGTTACACTGAGGTAGAAGGTACTTACAAAGCTGTAGCTTTTGCATTTAAAGCCAGATGAGGTGGGTAGATGAGCTGCATTGTCCAACTGCAGCTGGATTCTTGACATCACGAATCCCAAATTCAGAAATACTGCCATCGCGATCTGGCTGCGGCTGCTATTTTCCCAATATGTTTGAGTTGGCATTGCAAGGCATCAACCTGGCCTTCGGTATGTTGACTTTAAAAGCGAACTTCAGCACATATTGTTTAAAAATAGTAGCAGAATACATTACTGTCCACGGGTGGAATATAATGAACAATTCAGTATTGATCCTTTTATAAGCTCTGACCTCTGAGAAATGCTGCAAGATTTCAGACAATCCCACCCAATGGGCGGCATCGCCCCAGATTTGTGGGGTAGCGGGAGGGGTGATAGAGTTGATTTTCCAGGCAACTTTTCTCAGTGGACAAATCTAACTTTATCTACAAGACAGCAGCAGCAGCTACACGTGTGCTTCAAACTCTATAACTAAAGGAGAACTCTCCCCTGGAGGTTCCCCACGCTGCTAACTCATTGGTTTACACGGATCATGTGATCTTACAACACAGGGCTATTCTTAAAGCTACAGTCCTACGTTTATCAGAACTATAATTACTACAGGCGGGAAAGATGTTTTACTCGCCGGCCGCAATGGCAGCTTCTCAACACCATAGGCAGAATTTTGCCCTTGGTGGGCGTGCGGGCCCCACCGGCTCAGCGGCAAGCGGGCATGACAGCCGACCCCCGCCGCCAAAACGGGGCCCGCCGCCATTTTGAGTGGACGGGCCAATTGAGGCCCGCCCAGTGGCCTGCCCGACGAATGCTATGCGCTTCCTGTTCCGTGGGGGGAGGGAATCCCCAACTGTCCTTAATTGGCCATTGACAGGTCGGCGGGCGGACGGCTGATTTCGCTGTCCGCCCGCCTTCCTGAAGATTTAACTGGACCGGGATGACGTCGGGGGTTCCTCCTGACATCATCCCACGTCATTTTCTCCTCGGCGAGTGGGCCCCGCCCCCAAATCGCCAAGGGGAAAATCCTTCAGCATACCGTCCCAAGCGTGCCAGATTAATTATGCATTCCTGGGAAACACGCCGATTCGATGGTGGATGGTTCTGATTTGCCCGCCATGCTGTCACCTCACTGCTTCATCACGCTGGGCATCATATATAAAGTACGGCCGCACACCTCTTAGTACTTCCAGCCTAGGACTACTGCAAAAAGACTACAGGCCCCCAGGTCTAGTGACTCAAGCACCTTTTGGACACCATGGAGGCCCCACTGTGATGTCCTCTACCCCCACTCTGGCCGCAGGAGTGAAGCAACATTACCACTCCGGCTTGGTAGGCAGTGGCAGTGGTGGTCAGTGCCAATGCTGCAAAGAAAAGGCTGGCAGAGGATAAATGATCTCATCCATTCTACCAGGGTGAGACAGCCATCTCATCACTCTAAACTCACACACTCACAAGTCCATCACACATTCACTGACACCTCACTCACTGCCAGCTCAAGGTACATCACCACTCACTCTCTCACACACACCCCCGCACCTCCATCTGGCCTCATCTCCTCTGGAGACTGCCTCCTCAGCCCTCACCCTCTTGAGGCTACTCACACAGATCAATATGTGCCCCCACACACACACCCTGGGATAGTCCCCCTTCCCCAGTACAGCCCTCACTCTGCAACCTCTTCCCTTGCCTGAGGCCACTTCTCCCCCTTCCCTAAGCAAACCCTAGCCCTGCAGCTGATGCAAAGCCACCCCCGCCTTATGGCTGGTCTGGTAGGTAGAGACCTGCCTATGAGCTCCTGTAAAAGTGGTGCTGCCTGCGACGCCTGGTGCTGATGACTGCGAGTGCTGCCCGAAGCAAGATAGGCAAATAAACCTCAAAGTCCCGAGTGAAGTGCAGCTCTCCAGGTGTACGCCGTTTATATACTGTTGTGAAACACGTCGGCGTGTTTTCCTGCTGACACGGACGGACGATCTGGCTCGCTGGCCTTACAATGATATGCTGATGTATTACAATGAGGTTCCCGATGTCCGATGGTGGGAAACATAGCCCGCCATCAACGGGCTGAGAGGATGATCACAAGTGGTTTCATGACGTTGCGAAACAGATTTTTGGCCTGTAATGATGCTATTAATGTATATAATGTTATTGGAAATTTTTTTTTAAAATAGAGGTTTAGTCTGTGGGTGTTTTAATTGGATTTAATTAACTGGGTACTTTGATGTATAGTAGTTTTGAGATGTAAACACAAGAGGTAGAGGACATTTGCATTTTGTTGAATAGAGCATTCAAAGACTGGGGGTGAAATCTGGCACCTAGCTAGAAGACACCAAGCAATGTTAATGTTACTAATAAAATTGGTATTATGAAAGGAGTTTTATTGATAGAAGAGGTGGAGTTCAAAGGACCTGGTGATACAATGAGAATTTGCATTCAAAGTGAAGTGCTGGGTATAACAGAAAGTACTTTTAGTGTGTTTAGAGCAGAGACATGTAACATCAAAGCAGCTGTAAGCCTACAACTGTCTGCAAAGGAACCAAAGTGAAAGGAACCTCATTTTGAATTTGTAAGGTGAAAATACTTTGCCTGGCGTTTGCTTAAAGTCTGTGGGTTGTTGTTGCCTTAATGGAGATTAGTTTGGGAGTTTGTTAAAAAGTTATGATAGTAGTAATTTGTAGCCATGTACATAGGTTTAACTTGTATAAATGTCTCATGTAGTTTGATAAAAAAAAACCCTCGAGAACTGGTGGTCTTATTCCTCAATTTAGAGCTGCATCTCAAATATAGCACTTGAAAATATAGGTTATGACTGTTGTTTAAAGTTTCCCTCTGGGATTTTAAATAACTCAGCCTTTACCAACTGCTGTGTCATTACAGGCCTTCTTACCATATTGTCCGCTTACGCCACCAAGCACGCCCGACGCCAGCGATCATAGAAAATTCCGCCCCGTGTTCTATTTCATTTTCTAGACTTTAGGGCCAGTCAGTTGAACCAGTCATCTTTTCCAATACATTCCTGTGCAACATTAGCCTGGATGAGTGCAGCTCCAACAACACTCAAGAAGCTCAGCACCATCCAGGATAAAGCAAGAAATGCTGGCCTAGCCTGTGATCCCGTGAATGAATAAATAAAATTTAAAAAAAATAAAGCTAACAATTTGGCATTTTCCTAGTTGTCTGAGATTCAGTTAAAGCCATGAGATGAGTAGAAATATTTGTGGGTATATGTTTTCAGGCAGGATATGCTTGTTTGACATACTGGCCTCCTTCTGTACTGTATGGTTCTATGATATGTTCATCACCCAGGAATTTTGGCATCTCACTATTACACTTCGAACAGTTTCAGACATTCTAACTTCAAACAACTAAATGCTGCACCAAAACGTGTCACGTTTTCAGCCAAGAATCGGGAAAACACATGCATTGCTATTATCCATTTTCGGTGCTGTGCTTCACTTGGATGGAAGGAAGGCGGTACTGGTCTGGATTGAGGTGACAATGTCTTTGGACCAACATTGGGAAAACTGGGATATCGCTGGGATAAAAACAGAAAATAAATACAAAAACAGAATTACCTGGAAAAACTCAGCAGGTCTGGCAGCATCGGTGGAGAAGAGTTGACGTTTCGAGTCCAATGACCCTCCAACAGAACTGAGTGTAGTTAGGAGAGGGGTGAAATATAAGCTGGTTTAAGGTGGGGGGTGGGGCGGGGGGAGAGAAGTTGAGGGTGGGGTGGTTGTGGGGATAAGCAAGCAGCGATAGGAGCAGAGAATCAAAAGATGTCACAGACAAAAGGATCAAAGAGGTGTTGAAGGTAGTGATATTATCTAAGAAAGGTGCTAATTAAGAATGGATGGCAGGACACTCAAGGTACAGCTCTAGTGGGGGTGGGGTGGAAAGACTAACAAAGTTTTAGTTGTAGATTTAAAAATAATGGAAATAGGTGGGAAAAGAAAAATCTATATAAATTATTGAAAAAAACAAAAGGGAGGGGGGAGAAACGGGGTGGGGATGGGGGGAGGGGGAGTTTAAGATCTAAAGTTGTTGAATTCAATATTCAGCCCGGAAGGCTGTAAAGTGCCTAGTCGGAAGATGAGGTGCTGTTCCTCCAGTTTGTGTTGGGCTTCACTGGAACAATGCAGCAAGCCAAGGACAGACATGTGGGCAAGAGAACAGGGTGGAGTGTTAAAATGGCAAGCGACAGGGAGGTTTGGGTCTTTCTTGCGGACAGACCGCAGGTGTTCCGCAAAACGGTCGCCCAGTTTGCGTTTCGTCTCTCCAATGTCTCTTTATGGGGTATGTGGAACATTCCTTGTTCCAGTCCTACTCCGGCCCCCTCCCACAACTCTTTCTCCGGTACATCGATGATTACTTCGGTGCTGCTTCATGCTCTCGTCGGGACCTGGAAAAATTTATTAATTTTGCTTCCAATCTCCACCCCTCCATCATTTTCACATGGTCCATCTCTGACACTTCTCTTCCCTTCCTTGACCTCTCTGTCTCAATTTCTGATGATAGACTGTCCACCAATATCCATTACAAGCCTACTGACTCCCACAGCTACCTCGACTACAGCTCCTCACACCCCGCTTCCTGTAAGGACTCCATCCCATTCTCTCAGTTCCTTCACCTCCGTCGCATCTGTTTTGATGACGCTACCTTCAAAAACAGTTCCTCTGACATGTCCTCCTTCTTCTTTAACCGAGGTTTTCCACCCACGGTGGTTGACAGGGCCCTCAACCGTGTCCGGCCCATCTCCCGCGCATCCGCCCTCATGCCTTCTCCTCCCTCCCAGAAACATGATAGGGTCCCCCTTGTCCTCACTTATCACCCCACCAGCCTCCGCATTCAAAGGATCATCCTCCGCCATTTCCGCCAACTCCAGCATGATGCCACCACCAAACACATCTTCCCTTCACCCCCCCGGCGGCATTCCGTAGGGATCGTTCCCTCCGGGACACCCTGGTCCACTCCTCCATCACCCCCTACTCCTCAACCCCCACCTATGGCACCTCCCCATGCCCACGCAGAAGTTGCAACACCTGCCCCTTCAGTTCCTCTCTCCTCACCGTCCAAGGGCCCAAACACTCCTTTCAAGTGAAGCAGCATTTCACTTGCATTTCCCCTAACTTAGTCTACTGCATTCGTTGCTCCCAATGCGGTCTCCTCTACATTGGAGAGACCAAACGCAAACTGGGTGACCGCTTTGCAGAACACCTGCGGTCTGTCCACAAGAAAGACCCAAACCTCCCTGTCGCTTGCCATTTTAACACTCCACCCTGTTCTCTTGCCCACATGTCTGTCCTTGGCTTGCTGCATTGTTCCAGTGAAGCCCAACGCAAACTGGAGGAACAGCACCTCATCTTCCGACTAGGCACTTTACAGCCTTCCGGGCTGAATATTGAATTCATCAACTTTAGATCTTAAACTCCCCCCCATCCCCACCCCGTTTCTTCCCCCTCCCTTTTGTTTTTTTCAATAATTTATATAGATTTTTCTTTTCCCACCTATTTCCATTATTTTTAAATCTACAACTAATACCTTGTCAATCTTTCCACCCCGCCCCCACTAGAGCTGCACCTTGAGTGTCCTGCCATCCATTCTTAATTAGCACATTCTCTTAGATAATATCACCACCTTCAACACCTCTTTGATCCTTTTGTCTGTGACATCTTTTGATTCTCTGCTCCTATCACTGCTTGCTTGTCCCTACAACCACCCCACCCTCAACTTCTCTCCCCCCACCCCATCCCCCACCTTAAACCATCTTATATTTCATCCCTCTCCTAACTACACTCAGTTCTGTTGAAGGGTCATTGGACTCGAAACGTCGACTCTTTTCTTCTCCACCGATGCTGCCAGACCTGCTGAGTTTTTCAAGGTAATTCTGTTTTTGTTTTTGTTTTGGATTTCCAGCATCCGCAGTAATTTATTGTTTTTAAAAACAGAAAATGCTGGAAAAACTCAGCAGGTCTGACAGCATCTGTGGAGAGAGAAACTGATGCTGCCAGACTTGCTGAGCTTTTCCAGCATTCGCTGTTTTTATTCCAGATTTCCAGCATCCGCAGTATTTTGCTTTTAACCTTGGGATGTTGCTGGTATGGTTAGCCCTGTGGGGCCTTACAGAGAGTTTAATGACTCTTGCTACAGCATTTCTGAGGAGCACTTAGTGCGACTCCATCTACCAAGTCTACAACCCTGATATGTCAGCAACTGGAATCAACATGAACTGTTTGTGAAGTAGCAAGGCTGAATTGTCAATAACATTGCATTAACAATGTCATCTGCATTAATTTCCAGCAGGGGAATAACGAGCTTCTTGACAAAGACCCTGGGGGTAAAAGAAACACAAATGAGCAGTTGATGATTCTCTTGCCTGCTTTAATGGGCTCTCCACCTCCTCGCTCTTGCTGCTTAGAAACTTGTTTGCTGTTTGTTTCGTCGACTTGCACATTTACATAATGAGACATTCTGTGACAAATTACAAGATCAGCTCAGGAGACCTGAGCAGGACGAGAAGGCAATTTAGCCACCCAATGATGGTTCACACTTTGCACCACATTAAAATATTGGCAGGTTGATTAAAAAAAGCTCTGTGAGCAGAAGCCATTCAGCCCATCAATCCTGCTCCACCATTCAATAAAATCATGGCCTTAACTCCACTTTCCTGCCTGTTTCCCCCCATAACCCTTTTAAGTCCCTTGTCGATCAAAAATCTATGTAACTTTTTAAAAAAATGTTTGCAGGCTTTTTTTTCTTAAGCAAGTTTTCTTGGGCAACAGTGATTAATCTCTAATTGTGCACACCAACTACCTAATTGAACAGGTAACAGATTACATTCTGTTCCGGCCAGTTAGATGCTAGGCCACATTAAACAAAGCTGTCTGTCTTAGCAGCGTGAGATAGTTTCCCTCGAACAAGTTCTTCTATTAAAGAGGGTTACCAAGTGAAACATTGGCCTAATAATTATTTCTATTCATTCTTGGGACGCGAGTGTCGCTGGTAAGGCTGACATTTATTTTCCATCTCTAATTGCCCTTGAGAAGGTGGTGGTGGTGATCAGGAGCACCCGCTGTGCTTTTTTCTGTACCAGTTTGATACCACTGAGTAGCTGGCTAGACCATTTCAGAGGGGCTTCAAAAGGCAGCCACATGGTTCTGGAGTCATAGGTAGGCCAGGCCAGGTAAGGGTGGCAGATTTCCTCCCCTAATGCATGATGGGGTTTTGTTTGACCATCCAGTCGTTTCCTGATCATTGGGCGGAATTATCCAATCCCCTCGCCCTGCCCCACCCCACAGCGGATTTAATGGCGAGTGGGTGGGGGGAGGGGGTGGAAAACAATGCGGCGGGAGGCGAAATGTCAGTTTCCCACCAGCGTAACATGAAGCCGGGGATGTGCATTCCTGCCTGTCACGATGGGTCGCCATTCCCATCGGAGGCCAGTGTGAAACTATTTTGCATCCCATCAATGGGATGCAGATGAAGGCCCGAATGGAATCATTTCCCTACCCCCCCACCCCCACCGCCCAATCACCCTTGCCGCCAGCGTGTTTTCATGACAATCCAAAACACGTCTGGACCAATGTGGCATGCAAATGTCAGACGCACTTTCAAGGAGGCCTGGGGACAGCTTGCGGAGATCAGAAGGGAAGATAGGGGGCCTCCATCGGCCGGACCCTGGACCCTGGACCCTGGACCCTGGACCCTGGACCCTGGACCCTGGAGCACTACGTGCAGCAGTGAGTGAGTGGAGCATCTACGACGTGGACCTTCTATCTTCAGGATCTAACAGGAGGTGGAGCTTCTATTTAACAGTGGGCCAGTTGACGTCCAGGCACCTTTTCAATATGGCATCCGGATATGTGCGTGAGCCCGCACAAAATGTCGGGCAACCCCATAATTAATTAGGCCAGCGTTGCGTGATACAACGTGAATTCCCAACCGAAACGCGACCCGTTCCCGCCCCCGCCGAGGAACTTAATTAATAAATCTGGTATAAAATGCCAGTCTCAGCAATAACAGGTGGCATTTGGCATCCCAGGACTAATGTTGAATTTGCCCAGCTGCCATGATAGGATTTCAACTCATGTCCAGGAGCATTAACACTACATGGTATAAAGCTCTTGCGTAAAATCCACCTGCCTTAATTAAAAAGTTATTCTTAGAACATCCACTTCAATGTGAGTGCACATTTTAAATCACAGAAAAGTTCTTCCTTAATATATATACACTGCTATAATACTGCTAACTTATTTCTGGGGTTTGAACCCACATCCTCCAGGTGAAATCATTCCAGCCCTCTGGGCCACAAGAAGACAGGAAATGTGAACAGGAGTAGACCCTTATGGCCCTCTAGCCTACTCCACCAATCTTGTTTTTTTAATTCATTCATGGGATGTGGGCGTCGCTGGCTGGGCCAGCATTTATTGCCCATCCCTAATTGCCCTTGAGAGGGTGGTGGTGAGCTGCCTTCTTGAACCGCTGCAGTCCATGTGGTGTACTTGTGTTCAATATAATCTTGGCTGATTTTAGGCTTCAATCCCACTTTCCTGCCCGCTATCCATATCTCTGAGAGACCAAAAATTTGTCTCTCCCAGCCTTAAATGTATTCAATGATGGAGCAACCACAGCCCCTTGGGGTAGAGAATTCCAAAGGTTCACAACCCTTTGAGTGAAGTAATTTCTCCTCATCTCAGTCCTAAATGATCGGTCCCCTTATCCTGAGACTGTGGACGGAGCCATCCCAGATTTGCATTAAGTGTAGTAACGGACGGGAAAAAGGAGGTTTTACCGGACGGCCACAATGGCAGCTTTTCAGGCAGTATCGTCCCATTGCCGCCTCATTAATAACGTATTCCTGGGAAACATGCTGGCTCGCTGATGGGGTGGCCTCTGATTCACCCGCCCTGCCATCAACTCAGGCCTTCAGTAAACCTGGCGCCATATTTAATGGCCGCATACGCACGGAGCTAACGCTCTTCAAGGGATAGGAAGCTGCTGGGAACTGATGGCTGCCAAAGGGAGGAAACACATGGGACAACACCCATTAACTCTTGCGCACACCCTCATATCTCCATCAGGCTCATACCCTCTCGAAATTGCCCCTTCATCCTGTCCATGGCTCCGCTCACCACACAAACATTCCATGCAGTGCCATGCATCCTGCTCACACTCTCTCCATCTGTTCTCATGGAAGAGAAACCTGCTCACATCAGCAGGGAGAGGTCCCAGACCCGGGGTGGAGTGGCCCACATTAGAACTCTCACTCACTTTGGACCGTGCCTGCGGTGACAGTGAGGTCAGTGGTGAACACCCACGTTGAGGATCCTGCATCACATCATCCCTCTCTCAACGCAACTGTGAGTGCCTCTCTCTCCTGCTTTTGAGTCTGCTGCCAGGCACTAATTATCTCTACTTTGCTTCACAGGGAGCTCTGCCAAGCGATCGACACCCTCAGCCAGCCAGTCCCTCAGCTCCATCCAGGTCCTCACCTCCAGCAAAGAGCTGCAAATAAGCCGCCTGGAAGACCTGTCACAGCGCTTACCCACACCCTCCACCAGCGCATGGATACACACTTCAGTGGGACCTAGATCTAGAGCAGGCTTGAGCTCACAACCTGGTGGTCACTACACCAACATGCGTCCGCAGCAGGAGGAGGCAGGTTCAGCCGAGCACCCCGGCACCCGGAGGACCGCTGGGGAAGGGGCATCGGTCAGGTCCGAGTCAGATGATGAACCTCTGGATTCCAACTCATCCTGGTGAGTCAGCCAAAGGCGGGGGATTGTCGCACAGAGCTGTTGAAAGCTCTCAACAGTGTGGCACGCGGGTCAGAGGAGTGTGCCCACCTGCTCTCTGTTGAAGTGGTGCCCATAATTGTGCCTATGGAGGTCTCCATGGGATGTACGGCAGATACCATGGAGACCCTGGTCCAACAGAACATGGAGATGTGTGCAGGCCTACGCTCCATCATGGGAGCCATGTTCCTGGCAGTGGCAACACAAGAGGGAAACGGGGCACCTTGACATCCCTCCAGGTGCTCCTTCCCCTCAAGCAGCCAGGCCGGGGCCCTCGGGCACCTGAAGGGAGGAGGAGCGGCAGCTGGACACCCCTGGGTCATCCACTCAGGGATCTCAGAGGCTGTCCTCTCCCTCTGAGTCCCCTTTGCCTGTGACCCCCTCAGCCCCATCCTGCAGGGGAGCAGCCGGCCCACAGGAGGACAGCCAAAGCAAGCCAGGGCCCCCAAGGCCACGGCTCTCCGGGGGACCCATGTCAAAGTCATCAGAGGCAACAGGGCCAATCATTCCACAGGCTGTCTTCACCCCTCCTGTCAGGGCAGAGCCTGGAAGAAGTGGTAGGCCTAGAAAAGTTAAGAATTTCTGATCAGAAGTAGTTGCACGGGGGGTGAACACATTTTGTCACTTTAAAATCTGAAATTATATTCCCTTTCACGGAATAATCTGGAATGGTTTCTTTCAGCTTCATTTACAGGCTTCGCGAGTCCTCCCCCTGCATCCCTCCCTCCCTCAACACTAGCACACAGCTGGCCCACAAGTGATTTGGAGGGAGAAGTGTGTGTGTGTGTGTGTGTGTGTGTGGCAGGGCCTTTCAAAGCCTCGTGCAAGCATTCTCCCACACCCACAGAGCCTTCCTCCATCACACTCATCTCACTGTCCCGAGCATTTGTCTTGCTGGGGTTCGCTTTCAGTTGTCCATCTGAGCTGACCTGTATCTCCGTCCATCCAATGATCACACTCCCACGCAGCACCTGATCTCGCCCACCACGGGGCTCCTCTCACTTTTGATTTCAGAAGCATAGTTATTGCAAGGTTTGTTTTCAGCTTCCCCGTCCTTTCCCTTCCCCCAGTCATAGTCATAGAGTCATAGAGTCTACAGCACAGAAAAAGGCCCTTTGGCCCATCGAGTCTGCGTCGGTCAAACAAGTACCTAACTATTCTAATCCCATTTTCCAGCACTAGGCCCATAGCCTTGTAAGCCATGGCATCGCAAGTGCACATCCAAATACTTCTTAAATGTTATGAGGGTTTCTGCCTCTACCACCCTTTCAGGCAGTGAGTTCCAGATTCCCACCACCCTCTGGGTGAAAAAATTCTTCCTCACATCCCCTCTAAACCTCCTGCCCCTTACCTTAAATCTATGTCCCCTGGTTATTGATCCCTTCATCAAGGGGAAAAGTTCCTTCCTATCTACCCTATCTATGCCCCTCATAATTTTATACACCTCAATCATGTCCCCCCTCAATCTCCTCTGCTCCAGGGAAAATAACTCCAGTCTATCCAATCTCTCCTCATAACTAAAACTCTCCAGCCCAGGCAACATCCTGGTAAATCTCCTCTGCACTGTCTCCAGTGCAATCACATCCTTCCTATAATGCGGATTCCAGAACTGCACGCAATACTCTAGCTGTGGCCTAATCAGCGTTTTATACAGTTCCAGCATAACCTCCCTGCTCTTATATTCTATGCCTCAGCTAATAAAGGTAAGTATCCGATATGCCTTCTTAACCATCTTATCTACCTGTCCCGCTACCTTAAGGGACCAGTGGACATGCACACCAAGGTCCCTCTGATCTTCGTACTGCCCAGGGTCCTACTATTCATTGTGTGTTCCCGTGCCTTGTTTGTCCTGCCCAAGTGCATCACCTCACACTTATCCAAGTTAAATTCCATTTGCCACTGATCAGCCCATCTGACCAGCCTGTCTATATCCTCCTGTAATCTAAGGCTATCCTCCTCACTATTTACCACCCTACCAATTTTCATGTCATCCACGAACTTACTGATCAACCCTCCTACATTCAAGTCTAAATCATTTATATATACCACAAACAGCAAGGGACTTAACACCAATCCCTGTGGGACCCCACTGGACACAGGCATCCAGTCACAAAAACACCCCTCAACCATCACCCTCTGCTTCCTGCCCCTCAGCCAATTCTGGATCCAATTTGCTAAATTACCTTGGATCCCATGGGCTCTTACCTTCGTTATCAGTCTCCCATGTGGGACCTTATCAAAATCCTTGCTGAAGTCCAAGTAGACTACATCAAGTGCATTGCCCTCATCTACACACCTGGTCAACTCTTCGAAAAATTCAATCAAATTGGTCAGACATGATTTCCCCTTAACAAAACCATGCTGACTGTCCTTGATTAATCCCTGCCTCTCCAAGCGTAGATTAACTCTGTCCCTCAGAATTGCTTCTAATAGTTTTCCCACCACTGAGGTTAGACTGACTGGCCTGTAGTTCCCTGGTTTATCCCTTCCTCCCTTCTTGAATAACAGTCCCACATTGGCTGTCCTCCAGTCCTTTGGCACCTCTCCTGTGGCCAGAGAGGTATTGAAAATTATTGCCAGCGCCCCTGCCATCTCCTCCCTTGCCTCACTCAACAGCCTGGGATACACTTCATCCGGGCCTGGAGATATATCTACTTTTAAGCCTGCCAAATCATTTAGAAACTCCTCCCTTTCTATGCTAATTTCTTTAATTATATCACAGTCCTTCTGCCTGATTTCCATACCCACGTCGTCCATCTCACTTGTGAACACTGACACAAAGTATTCATTTAGAACCCTACCTACGTCTTCCGGCTCCACACACAAATTACCACTATGGTCCTTAATGGGCCCTACTCTTTCCCTAGTTATCCTCTTACTCTTAATGTACTTGTAAAATAACTTTGGATTTTCCTTTATTTTACCTGCCAATGTTTTTGCATGCCCTCTTTTCGCTCTCCTAATTTCCTTTTCAAGTTCCCCCCTACACATTCTATACTCCTTTAGGGCTTCCGCTGTTTTGAGCCCTCGGTATCTCCCATAAGCCTCCCTTTTTCTCTTTATCCAACCCTGTATATCCCTCATCATCCCGGGTTCCCTTGATTTGTTGGTCCCACCCTTTATCTTTACAGGAATATGTTGGCCCTGTACTCTCCCTATTTCCCTCTTGAATGAATCCCACTGCTCTGATGCAGATTTACCTAAAAGTAGCTGCTCCCAGTCCACTCTGGCCAAATCATATCTGATCTTATTAAAATCAGCCTTCCCCCAATTTAGAACTCTGATTTCTGGCCCGTCCTTGTCCTTTTCCATAACAACCTTGAATCTAACGGCGTTATTTATGATCACTATCTACAAAATGTTCCCCACTAATACCTCTACCACTTGCCCGGCTTCAGTCCCTAAAATTATGTCCAGGACCGCCCCTTCTCTTGTAGGACCTTCTACGTACTGGCTTAAAAAACTCTCTTGGGTGCATTTTAAGAATTCCACTCCCTCTAAACCTATCACACTATGACTAACCCAGTTAATGTTGGGGAAGTTGAAATTCCCCACTATTACTGCCCTATTATTTTTACACTTCTCTGAAATTTGCCTACATATCTGCTCTTCTATTTCTCTCTACCTGTTTGGGAGCCTATAGTACACTCCCAGCAATGTGATTGCTCCTTTTTTGTTTTTCAGTTCTACCCATATGGCTTCATTTGAGGAGCCTTCTAAGATATCATCCCTCCTCACTGCTGTAATTGATTCCTTGATCAATATTGCGATACCCCCTCCTCTTTTACCTCCTTCCCTGTCTCGCCTGAAGACCCTATATCCTGGAATATTGAGCTGCCAATCCTGCCCCTCTCTCAACCATGTCTCTGTGACAGCAATGAAATTATACTTCCATGTGTTAATTTGTGCGCTCAACTCATCTGCCTTATTCGTCAGACTCCTTGCATTAAAATAAATACCATCCAACCTTGTCAAACTCCCTTGTGCTTTAACTGGCCTATAATTTCTATGCCTTCCAGACTCACTTGCTCTCTCTTCTAATTTTGGCTGTGCATCTCCCCCTGCTGAACCTCCTCTCAGGATCCCATCCCCCAGTCACCCATGTCCTTTCCGCCATCACTGTTGACCTACCTGGCATCACCTTCCACCTCCCCACTGTCACCTACCAGACACAATCCTTTTCTTTCTGGGATGTCCAGGTGAACGTACACATTCCCTTCCTTCTTGAAAATCCCACCCCCATCCACAATAACATCCCTGACCTCCTCCTACCCACCACCAGGATCCGTGTCTGTCTCCGAGTCCCCACCAACCACCCTCGCCGTCCCTTCTACTGCTACTGTTGCACCCTCACCCTCCCACCCTTCCAGCTCCTTCTGCCCCTTCTCATGCTCACCATTCCCTCCTACCACACCCACCCTCAGTTCACTCCTGAGGAGGCATCGACTCCACAGACCCCTCCCTTGCACATTCACCTGGTCATCCGCCCTCTATTCCCTCCTCCACCCTTATTCCCTCCTCCACCCTTACTCCTCCAATCCCCAGACTCCTTCCTCCCTCTGGACTCCTTCCCTTCTCCAAACTCCTTCCGTTACACCTTCCTCCCCTCCTTCCACTTACCTTCCCAGTTGCCACATTCTCCCCGTTACACCCTCTGCCCCCTGTACTCCCTCCAACGCCATTGTACACCCCGCCTGACCTCAGACATCCTCAACATCGTCAGCGTCCCCTTCCCAATCCCACACCTCACCCTCCCACCGCCACCCCACCCCACCCCCCCACCCCCCCACCACCGTACACCTTCCTCTCCCGGTCAAACGTAGACCTTCCTCTTCCCCCCTTCTCCGATATCCTGGAGCAGCCCATGGCCAAGACCCTGACTTCCTGAAGCAGACCCGAAACATCAACGGAGACGTCCCACCTTCTGTGAGCTGCTTTGTGGAGGAGTCGTGTCCATGAAGATCCACCCAGCACATGCAATGCACATGTGCCTCCAGGGTCCGGTAGCTGTCGGACTCCAGCAGCTTCTGCTCCTTGGATGTCCGCGATCTGAGCAAGGCCCTAACAGTAAGCCCCGACTTCTGCACGTTGCACTTGTCCAGATGTGTTCTAGGCCAGGGTGTTTTCCCGCAACATGCCCGGATGATCGAGCATGGGGGGATGATTCTGGCGAGCAAGGTTTATAATTATATGCAGTTGGATTAAAATGACGTTCCTGACTTGTGGGAACGGTGTCCCAACATTGACAGGTGGAGCGGACGATGGCAAACTGAAACTGATTTTTGGCCTTCTTGCTATATTGTCCGCTCAGGCCCGCCATGGTGCCCGACGCCAACAGGGTTGGAAAGTTCTGGCCTGTCCCTCCATGTTTTAGATCCCCCAACCAGCGGAAACAATTTCTCAGTATCCACCCTATCAAGCCCTTTCAGAACCTTCACAGAATCACAGAATCACACAGTGCAGAAGAGGCCCTTCGGCCCATCGAGTCTGCACTGACACATGAGAAACACCTGACCTACCTACCTAATCCCATTTACCAGCACTTGGCCCATAGCCTTGAAAGTTATGACGTGCCAAGTGCTCATCCAGGTACTTTTTAAAGGATGTGAGGCAACCCGCCTCCACCACCCTCCCAGGCAGCGCATTCCAGACCGTCACCACCCTCTGGGTAAAAAAGTTTTTCCTCACATCCCCCCTAAACCTCCTGCCCCTCACCTTGAACTTATGCCCCCTTGTGACTGACCCTTCAACTAAGGGGAACAGCTGCTCCCTATCCACCCTGTCCATGCCCCTCATAATCTTGAACACCTCGATCAGGTCGCCCCTCAGTCTTCTCTGCTCCAATGGAAACAACCCAAGTCTATCCAACCTCTCTTCATAACTTAAATGTTTCATCCCAGGCAACATCCTGGTGAATCTCCTCTGCACCCTCTCCAGTGCAATCACATCCTTCCTATAATGTGGCAACCAGAACTGCACACAGTACTCCAGCTGTGGCCTCACCAAGGTTCTTTACAACTCCAACATGTCCTCCCTACTTTTGTAAACTATGCCTTGATTGATAAAGGCAAGTGTCCCATATGCCTTTTTCACCACCTCACTAACATGCCCCTCTGCCTTCAGAGATCTACGGATACACACGCCAAGGTCCCTTTGTTCCTCAGAACTTCCTAGTGCCATGCCGTTCATTGAATATTTCCTTGTCAAATTACTCCTTCCAAAGTGTATCACCTCACACTTTTCAGGGTTAAATTCCATCTGCCACTTATCTGCCCATTTGACCATCCCGTCTATATCTTCCCGTAGCCCAAGACACTCGACCTCACTGTTAACCACCCGGCCAATCTTTGTGTCATCCGCAAACTTACTAATCCTACCCCCCACATAGTCATCTATGTCGTTTATATAAATGACAAATAATAGGGGACCGAGCACTGATCCCTGTGGTACGCCACTGGACACTGGCTTCCAGTCATGCAAGCATCCTTCTGTCATCACCCTCTGCCTCCTACAACTAAGCCAATTTTGAATCCACCTTATCAAATTACCCTGTATCCCATGTGCATTTGCCTTCTTTATAAGTCTCCCATATGGGACCTTGTTAAAGGCTTTGCTGAAATCCATATAAACTACATCAACTGCACTACCCTCATCTACACACCTAGTCACCTCCTCAAAAAATTCAATCAAATTTGTTAGGCATGACCTCCCTCTGACAAAGCCATGCTGACTATCCCTGATCAAGCCTTGCCTCTCCAAGTGGAGATGGATACTCTCCTTCAGAAATTTCTCCAATAGTTTCTCTACCACTGACATGAAACCAACTGGTCTGTAGTTCCCTGGCTTATCTCTACAACCCTTCTTAAATAACGGAACCACATTAGCTATTCCTCAGTCATCTGGCACCTCCCCCTGTGGCCAGAGAGGAATTAAGAATTTGGGTCAGAGCCCCTGCGATCTCCTCCCTTGCCTCCCTCAGCAGTCTGGGACACAAATCATCCAGACCTGGAGATTTGTCCACTTTTAAGCCTGCCAACACCTCCAATACCTTGTCACTCCCTATATCAATTTGCTTAAGAACCTCGCAGTCTCTCTCCCCGAGTTCGATACTTTCATCCTCATTCTCTTGGGTGAAGACAGATGTGAAGTATTCATTCAAAACTCTAGCGATGTCCTCCGGCTCCACCCATAGATTGTCCCCTTGGTCCCTTATGGGCCCTACTCTTTCCCTAGTTATCCTCTTCCCATTGATATACTTATAGAATATCTTGGGATTTTCCCTACTTTTACCAGCCAGACCTTTCTCATATCCCCTCTTTGCTCTCCTAATTGCTTTCTTAAGCTTCAGCCTGCACTGTCTGTACTCCACTAATGCCTCTGCTGATTTGCTTCCCTTGTACCTGCTAAAAGCCTCTCTTTTCCTTCTCATCGTAACCTGAATATCTCTGGTCATCCATGGTTTTCTGGGCTTGTTACTCCTTCCTATCCCCCTAGAGGGAACATGTTGAGCCTGTACCCTCCCCCATTTTCTTTTTGAACACCCCCCACTGCTCCTCTGTAGATTTCCCTTGTGGGTTTCAGTGAGATCACCTGTCATTCTTCTAAATTCCGGAGAATATAAACCCAATTTACTCAGTCTCTCAGCATAGGGCAACCCAGGGACCAATTTAGTGAACCTTCAATGCAAATATTTCATTCCTTAAATGTGGAGACCAAGACTGCAAACAGTTCTCCAGATGTGGTCTCACCAAATCCCTGTGCAATTGTGGCAACACTTCCTAATTCCTGTACTCCAGTCCCCTCACAGTAAAGGCCCACATGCCATTTGCCTTTCTAATTGCTTGCTGCATCTGCCTGCTAACTTCCTGCATTTCCTCTACCAGCACACCCAAGTCTCTGTGATCAGCAGCACTTTCAAAGGTACCAAATTTACCAGTGGATATGTTCCAGTTAAGCTGGGAAACCCAGCTCTGGATAGTAATGAAACCGATTTCTTTCCTGTTTTGAGAGGGTAATTGAGTAAAGTTGCCCTGGTTTTGCTGTTCCTATTTGCTTTAAGAGTGGGACGACTAGCTAATGACAGACTGATCAAAGCATTCATCCGGGGCTTTCAAATAAGGGAGAGAGAATTCTAAATCTGTATACATGCCAATGATACTTTACTGCTGATACATAACCCTCTGGTCTGTATGTGGCGGATATCATTTCTAAATATGGAATAATATCTGGTTAAACAATTAACTGGAGTAAATCGAGCTCCCTGCTGCTCAATAGCACATGCAGTGATAAGTTTGATTTGATTTCGATTGCACTCTCCCCGAGGAGCTGTACACTTAAGGCTGATGATTGTACCAAATGTTCAGGTAATAGTGGGAATGAAGTGAAAAGCAATGATTTAGAATGTTACAGAACGGAGCACTGTCAGATTATAGACAACTGGTACGCTAATTGTCCTTTATTGAAGGGAGCCTGCCATCATTACCTGGTCTTGGCCGATACGTGACTCCAGTCCCGCACCAACGTGGCTGACTCTTAAGCTGCGCTTTGAAATGGCCTTGCGAGCGGTTCAGCCGTTTGAAAGCTTGGCTACCAGCGGCTCCAGAAGGTGGCCCACCGCCACCTTCTTGGGGCAATTAGGGACGGACAGGTTGTGTTGGATCTGCTCCCCCCCCACGTCCTGAGGATGAAGTAAAAGTTTGTTGTGACGGGCTCATGACAAGCGGCTCCGTGACCACTATCCTCTCAGAGACTCACACCGAGATAAACATCAACCGCGGCTGGAAGACCGCCAATACGGTGAAAGACTCTCTTTGGTCTGCCCGAACCTTTCTGACCTTCCAGTGCAAAGAGTTGCCCATGACAAAGGGTTGCATTTTATGTGCCCCCCACCCCCGGGCATGCTTTTGGCCAGTGCGGGGTTGGGGGGTGTGGGGGACATAAAATAGGGCGGATGTCCACTCCACCACCTTCCCACCCACCCCCGAGCTCACCCCCATAATATGGGGGGTGGGCGGGCACCGCGTTCAGCAGGCCGCCCGCCATATTTAAAGAGGTGATCAAGGGTCAATTAGGCTTGTTCCCAAACCAATTGACCCTGATAATGCACAGGCCACACCTTAAAATGTTTGCCATGGGCAATCGTGGGTGGGGGTAGTGGGCAACCTGATTTTTTAAAATAGGTTCTTCAAAGGGTGGGAAGGAAGGGGGGGGTGGGGGTTCTATCTTCGGGGGCTGCGCTTTGCCGATCGGGGGAGGTGGCCCCCTTAAGATAGAACCTTCCCCTTTCTTCCTACTGACCTGCAGCCTGAAAACACAGACCCTACCCCCACACCCTGACCTTCCCAAACCCTACCTGCCCAAGACCCTGGATTTACCTGGCTCCAGGACTCATGGGCCTTCTTCCTATTCCTCTTGAAGTCCTGGCAGCGCCCACTAACACCCTCTTGGTGCTGCCGGAGCCAATGGAGCTGCGGCCTATTGGATTAGCCGGCAGCTCCCACGGGCTGGACCTCCTCCCCATTGAGGGGCTCAAGTGCCACTTGAAGAATCCTGCTTCAGACACCATGAGGTAGGCTTCATTGTCTTGTATATAATAACAAGTCTTTATTAACAACTCATAACTATATAGATATATGCAGTAGAGGACACAGGTATGGAGCTAAATCCACCTTAGCTTTTTGCGCCTCTCCGTCCATCCATCGACTGATTCTGGCTCTGTGTCAAGTGCCTTTTCGCATCACTGTCTGTACTCAGTCCCACATGAACCCTACTATGAGACCCCTCAGCCCTTGTTTAGCCCACCCACATTGCTTTATGGCTGCAGGGTGGTCTGGTGTGGAGCGGGTCGGCTCCATGTTGACTTTGCTTCTGGAGGGGGTTGGGGTGGCAACACATCTGACCCCCAGCGTCCCCCACCCCAGCCCCACCCTGTAACATTCTGCCCCAAGTATTCAAGACAGGCACATACTAAGGACCAGGACTACATGTGGAGGGACGCACAACAGCTTGGGGCAGCCACTGCAGAGACGCGATGGGGAGAGGTCACAGTCTAAGGCCTTTCAGCCATAGTACACGGAGGGTCTGGAAACTGGGTACAACCCATCAGGTTGTAAGCTCGACATGTACTGAATCTTGTAAATATTAACTGTAATTGAAAACCTAGTAACACACAGTTTCTGAAGAAACCGATTTATTTTGCGCCTTATGTAGTGTCAACTTTGAAAATGTATGTAAGGGGCATTTATAAATTTTATGAATAAAGTAAATTTTTGGGAAAAAAATGAAGTAAATGTTTAAAAAATATATATATATATAATTCTGATGCCCCAAACGCTGCCTTGGCTATGATCAGTAACTGTGCACAAACCAAAGGACACTCACTCGTAGGCCGGGGTTTTCCGGTCCTGCTCTATGGCGGGACCCACAGGGGAGGATGTGGCGGCCCAGCCAAAAGCCCATTGGCTTTGGGCGGGGGGACCGGACGACGCCAGTGATGGCCAGGGCCGGGAAAACCTCGCCCACAGACCCTTTTGGCAGGGAAGAGGGCCCATTCGGCCCCACCGAGTCCGTGCTAGCTCTCTGCGATGACCCAGTCAGCCCCACGCTCCGGCCCTATACCACCCCCCCCACCAACTCCCCCCGGCCCTGCAAGTCTGTGCCCAGCAAGCGCCCCTCCCAATTTCCCTTTCGGAATCATTTACTGCTTCGGGATTTCCCATCACTTCTGAAATGTATCTCAGGGCGTCATTTAAAACCCAGGAAGGTTAGCACCAGAATGGGATGTGACACCTCCAGCTCTACTGTTAAAGAGGGTCGAGCAGGAAAATAAAAGGTGCATAACTTTCCTCAATTTTTTTCAATGGGAGCTCTCAGTTAAACCAAGGGGGTGAATTGTCGCTTACGGCACCAAGATTCAGCGGCTTATCCAACCTGCCCTGGTTATTATAAAATTTTATGAATAAACTATATTTTTGGGGAAAAAAATGAAGTAAACGTTTAAAAAATATATATATAATTCCGATGCCCCAAATGCTATGATCAGTAACTGTGCACAAACCAAAGGACACTCATAGGCCCTGATATCTGCCTCCAGGATGACCAGCCCCCACCCCACCAATGCACCCTTTAAGTGTTTAGAAATCTAATTGGAGTCGGTGATGAAAGAGTTAAGCCCGAAGCCTCTGTCATGTCTGCAAGATGCCCTCTAGTGAGTGTTGTGGTTTAGCTGCCTGCCTGCCTTTCCCTTTGTACAGAAAGCAAGGCCCCCTTTGTATTTCTGCTCACAATTTGCGAGAGAGAAAGAGGAGGAGAGGCAGGGGGAGACTGAGCTGAGAATGGGAAACCTCGGGATTTAACGAGACCCACGCTGACCGTCCCCTGGAAGGATTTAGCTGCGTGGTAGGTGAGCCGCTGTCTTCGTGCATTGAATCTTTGTGATGAATGACTCGTCTACGTATGTGTGTGTGTGTGTGAGTGTGAGCGTGTGTGTGTGCATACTCTGCAGGCCTAGACGGTCTTTCAGTGTCTCTACTCCAAGAAAAGCAGTCAGTGGACGTGAGGTATAACCCAGGATCTGGACGGGTTTAACAGAAAAATGAGAGCCAAGAAACAGAGCAGGGAGATTGAACCGGGGAGAGGGGAGGAGGGTGAGCCTTGGGGGCTCCCGAGTGCAGTATTAAACAGCCAGTTAGATTCTGTACTAGCTGAGGCTTAGTGCCTGGCTTTTTAAAGCAGGCTTTTAAGATATACAGTGAGCATTGCAGAGTAAGACACTGAGACTCATTGACAAATAGTTTTGGACTGCAGCTGTCACATGGAATTGGTAAAATTGGAATAATTCAAAAAAAAAAGCATTACCGCACCCCACCACCCCCACCCACCAACCACCACCGCAGACCCCCTCACCCCACCCACGCCCCTCACAAACTACAGGTTTGTAAGGCGAATTCAACAGGAACGTACTGAGGACGCTGGAAATCTGAAATCAAAACGGAAAATGCCGGAAATACTCGGCAGCGGCCGCGAGGAGAGGAGCTGTTAGCGTTTCTTGCCACAGACCGTTCGTCAGAATATGGGACCAAGTTGGAGATGTAACAGGTTTGAAGCAAGTATATGGGCAGGGGAAAGGAGGGAGGCGGAGAGAGGGGTTGGGGGGGGTGGTGGGGAAGAGCAGAAGGGGAGATCTGTGGAGAGGAAGGCAGGAGAGGTTAGATGACAGAGGGGAAAATGCTGCGAGGCAGAAGGAATTGGCAATGGGGGGACAGGTCCAGAGGAGGTGTAAATGGGATAAAGCAGAATCATTGCTAACAGCGGCTGTTCGGAAAAAAAAATGGGGGGGGTGGGGGGCAGGCATTATGGCCTGAAATTCTTCAACTCAGTGTTGAGTCCGGGGGGCTGTAAAGTTCCTAATTGAAAGATGAGGTTCTGTTCCCTGTGTTTACATGTTCCGCATCGTTGGAATCCGAGGGCGGAGAGGTCAGAGTGGGATTGGGGTGGAGAATTAAAATGACAGCAGACTGGAATCTCAAGGCCACGCTTGTGGACTGAAGGGAGGGGATGTTCACCCAAGCTACATCTGGTCTCCCTCATGTAGAGGAGGCTGTATCAAGAGTAGCCAAAGCAGCAGATTGAATTGAAAGACGTACCACTGGTTCTCTTGGAAGGAACCTTTGGGGCCTTGGTTAAAGGGCAGCCCCTGTGCTTTCAGTAGAAGTTGCACTGGGAGGGGGTGGGGGCGCTGGGGAAGCTGAAGTGTGGACCAGGGTGTCGTAGAGGGAAGAGCCCCTTGGGAAAGGGGGAGCAGAGGGGAAGATGGGTTTGGTGGTGGCATCATGCTGGGGGTGACAGAAATGGCAGGGATGACCTGTTGAATGTGGAGGTTAGTAGGGTAGAAGGTGAGGACATGGGTTCAGGGGGTGGGGGTGAAGGGGTGCGAGCGGAAATGCTTGAAATGGGATGGACCCTATCAACCGTAGTGAAGGGGAGGATGTGTTTGATGGTGGCATCACACTGGAGGTGGTGGAAATAGCAGCAGATGGCCCATCAAACATGGGAGGCTGCTAGGGTGGAAAGGGGAACCCCTACTGTGGGAGGGGGGTGAAGGGGTGAGAGCAGAGGTGTGTGAAAGGATCACAGGGCTCTGTCAACCATGGCGGAGGGGATTCCTTGGCCAATGAGAACAGAGGACAAACTAGAAACATCGGTATAGGAGGTGGCATCATCAGCACAGATGGGAAAGCCGGGAGAATGGAATTAAGTCCTTGCAGGAACCGGGTGTGAGGAAGTGGAATCAAAAGTGGTTCATAGCGTATCCCCAGAAATAGAGAAATCAGCGAAAGGAAGTGGGGAGGGGGTGGATCACATGAAGGTGAAAGAGGGAAGGAACTTGGAAGTAAAGTCAATGGAATTTTCCAGCTCAGGGTGAGAGCCAGGAAAAGGCACCGATACAGTCAAAATGCATCGGAAAAAGAGTTGGGGGAAGGGACCTGAGGGATTAAGGAATGGTCCACGTATCACATGAAAAGGCAGACATAGGATACAAACAGTTTTTCACAGAAACACCTTTTATCTGGAGGAAGCAGGATGAGGCAAAGTTCTTCAGTGTGAGAACAAGTTCAGCCAGGCGGAGGAATGTGGCAGTGGATGGGGGTCTGGATAGGCCTCTGCTTACATATGAACATACAAAACATACGAATCAGGAGCAGGAGTAGGCCATTCGGCCCCTCCAGCCTGCTCCGCCATTCAATAAGATCGTGCCTTGATCTGATTGTGGCCTCCACTCCCACATTCGGGCCTACTGAAATAACCCCCAATAATATTCAATGACCCTGCCTCCACCGCTCTCTGGGGAAGGGAGTTCCAAAAACTCACGCCCCCACCGAGAGATGTGGAGTTTGGTAAAGATATGTGGGGAGCTCTAAGGCCGGTCTGGTAAGGGATGGAGATGTCGAGAGATTGACGCCCATGGTGACAAGGAGATGGTTAGGGCCAGGAAACTGTTAAGTGCCAGGGAATGTCATGGATGTAAATGGAAGAGACTGGACAGGGGGGCAAAAATAGAGTCGAGATGGGAAGAACTAAGTTCCAAGGGGCAAGAGCAGGCTGAAGCAATGGGATTATGAAGAGAGTGCGGTTTGTGTACCGTGGGAAGGACGTTAGAAACGGGCTGTACGAGAATCAGGGCTATGAGGTTGGAGGCCAGGGAGGTAAGATCTCTAGAGGAGATGTGGCCAGTGACAGCCCCTGTTTGTAAGGATGATTAAAGTAATTGTATTTTGAATAAAAACGCAAAGTATTCGGAAATGAAGTGCGGTAGGAATTGACTGTCCAAGCTAGGCAATCGCTGTTCCTTCTGCGTCGCTGGGTCAAAATCCTGGAACTCCCTCCCTAACAGCACAGTGGGTGCACCTACACCACATGGACTGCAGCGGTTCAGGGAGGCAGCTCACCACCACCTTCTCAAGGGCAGTTAGGGATGGGCAATACATGCTTGGCCCAGCCAGCGAAGCCCACATCCCGTGAATGAATAAAAAGAGAAATGGGTGACAGGCCTTCCTACAGTGGTGCCACCAGCAAAGTGTTCTTTTTGCAGTGTGAGTTGGATCTTGCCCTCTGATCTTCTGTTGCCCCTGTTCCATTTTGCAACACTGGTCCCTGTCGAACCCCGGGGACTGTGGCACCGCGGTACTCGAAATCAGTACCATTCCCCCAAGAACCAACTGATTCGAACTGTAAATTTGTAGACGACTAATTTCAGTGAGAAATGATGGGAAGGAGCAGGGTTTGGCTGCACGGATAAT
Organism: Cetorhinus maximus; assembly: GCF_964194155.1. Taxonomy (NCBI): domain Eukaryota; kingdom Metazoa; phylum Chordata; class Chondrichthyes; order Lamniformes; family Cetorhinidae; genus Cetorhinus; species Cetorhinus maximus. The sequence goes on along the minus strand of NC_135888.1, from coordinate 132,549,837 downwards.
ATTCGTGTACAGCACTAACAGCTCTGCATACTTGCTGGGATGTTAAACGGGAAACAGTCTGTCAGAACTGCCCTGTCCACCATTACTCTACAAGTTGGTCGTAATCATTGTAGCTGGAGGCACATAAGGGCTTTAAGCAGTTTGGCATGTTATTCTAACAAGACTTTCATTACATTGCCTTGACGTTGCAATTTGTTTTGCCCAGGCGTCTTGTTACTAGATTTACTGAGGTTTAGTCTACCATTCGCACCTTGAACAATTGAATTTAAGCTTCCAAACTGGAACCATGTCTGAAGGAGGTATTTTGAGATGGGGCGGAATACTGAAGGTTTGCCTGTAAAATTGAGCAACTCGTGGCGATCAATTAAAAAATATCGCTTAAGAAACGTGTTGGCGCAGGGACACTTTTCGCTACAGCACTTTGTAATAACCACTCTCGTTTATATCGCATCCTATTCCATAGTCCAAATGTCTCAACGTTTCACACGACCAGTAACATTTTTAAAACTGGGTGCGTATCCATTCCGCAATACCTCTCAAATGGCAATGGCATTATCGTCTGGTTAACTTGTAATTTTTTTAGTGGTCTTGGCTCAGAGAAAAATCTCATCCCTGACAGCGGCAGGAGTTTCTGTTTTTCTTAAAACCGTGTCTTTCTGTTCTGAGCGTCAGTGGTTGCAGTGTTGCCTTGAGTCAGATTGACACAGGTTCAACCCCCGCCCCCCCCTTTTTTTAATTCATTCATGGGATGTGGGCTTCGCTGGCTGGGCCAGTATTTATTGGTCATCCCTAGTTGCCCTTGAGAAGGTGGTGGTGAGCTGCCTTCTTGAACCGCTGCAGTCCATGTGGTGTAGGTACACCCACAGTGCTGTTAGGGTGGGAGTTCCAGGATTTTGACCCAGCGACAGTGAAGGAACAGCCAATATATTTCCAAGTCAGGATGGTGAGTGGCTTGGAGAGGAACTTCCAGGTGTTGATGTTCCCATCTACCTGCTGCCCTTGTCCTTCTAGATGTTAGTGGTTGTGGGTTTGGAAGGTGCTGTCTAAGGAGCCTTGGTGAATTTCTGCAGTGCATCTTGTAGATGGTATACACTGCTGCTACTGTGCATCAGTGGTGGAGGGAGTGAATGTTTGTGGATGTGGTGCCAATCATGTGGGCTGCTTTGTCCTGGTTGGTGTCAAGCTTCTTGAGTGTTGTTGGAGCTGCACTCATCCAGGCAAGTGGAGAGTGTTCCAACACACTCCTGACTTGTGCCTTTTAGATGGTGGACAGGCTTTGGAGAGTCAGGAGGTGAGTTATTCATCACACGGTTCCTAGCCTCTGACCTGCTCTTGTAGCCACAGTATTTATATGTCTAGTCCAGATCAGTTTCTGGTCAACGGCAACCCTCAGGATGTTGATAGTGGGGGATTCGGTGATGGTAATGCCGTTGAACATCAAGGGGCGATGTTTGGATCCTCTCTTGTTGGAAATGGTCATCTACAGACTTATGCGCACAATGTAGACTGACATTCCAGTGCAGCACTGATGGAACCCTGCACTGTAGGAGCTGCCATCTTTGATGAGACACTGAACTGAGGTGGCGATGGCTTTTCAGGGAGATGTAAACGACTCCACAACATGATTCAAAGAGCAGAGAAATTATCCCCGGCATCCTGGCCAATATTTATCCCTCAACAAAGATCACAATAACAGATTATCTGGTCATTTGTCTTTTTGCCATTTGTGGGAGCTTGCTGTATGTGAATTGATTGTCACATCTCCTTACAAATTAGAATGCAGCATTGCCCATGAAGGACTTTGTGAAATCCCTCAGAGATGGGGGAGTGGTGGTGGAGGCGGGGGTGAGAGGGATTAAATAAATACGTACGTTGGTTCTGTTTGCTTTTTTTTAATTCTCAGTTTAATGTCTCATCTGAATGATGGCATCTCCGACAGCACAGCACTTGCCAGTATCCTATTGTGCAAATCCTACAGAGTTGGAGGTGTAATCTTGCCAGTCTTGCCATGTAAGATTGTCAGTACAGTGGGATTAAAACCTATTGCTTTCTGTCCTAGAGGAAAGATTACCAAGCACAGTACTGACCAATCCTGCCTTCCTGGAGAAGCTGAACTACTCTTAGGCCTGTGTTCATAACAACAGTTAATACACTTCAAAGTGTTTCATTGTAAGCACTTTGAGACATACAAACATACGAATTAGGAGCAGGAGTAGGCCACTCGGCCCCTCGAGCCTGCTCCACCATTCAATAAGATCATGACTGATCTGAATGTCGCCTCAACCCTGTATTTCTGCCTACCCCCGATAACCTTTCACCCCCTTGTTAATCAAGAATCTATCCAGCTCTGCTTTAAAAATATTCAAAGGCTCTGCTTCCACCGCATTTTGAGGAAGAAAGTTCCAAAGAATCACGACCCTCTGAGAGAAAAATATTCTCCTCATCTCTATTTTAGATGAGTGAACCCTTATTTTTAAACAGTGACCCCTAGTTCTAGATTCTCCCACAAGAGGAAACATCCTCCCCACATCCACCCTGTCAAGACCCCTCAGGATATTAAAGGTTTCAATTAAGTCGCCTCTTACTCTTCTAAATTCCAGTGGATACAAGCCCAACCTGTCCAGCCTTTCCTCATAAGACAACCACCCATTCCTGGTATTAGTCTAGTAAACCTTCTCTGGACTGCTTATTATGTACATCTTTCTTTAAATAAGGAGACCAATACTGTACACAATGCTCCAGATGTGGTCTCACCAGTGCCCTGTACAACTGAAGCATAACCTCCCTACTTTTGTAAGCAATTCCCCTCACAATAAACCAGAATATTCTATTAGCTTTCCTAATTACTTGCTGTACCTGCATACTAACCTTTTGAGATTCGTGCACTAGGACACCCGGATCCCTCCGAGTCTCAGAGCTCTGCAATCTCTCACCATTTAGATAATAAGCTTCTTTTTTATTCTTCCTGCCAAAATGAGCGATTTCAAATTTGCCCACATTATACTCCATTTGCCAGATCTTTGCCCACTCACTTAACCTATCTATGTCACTTTGTAGCCTCCTTAAATCCTCTTCACAATTTACTTTCCTACCTATCTTTTTGTTGTCAGCAAATTTAGCCACCATTCCTTCGGTTCCCTTCATCCAAGTCATTTATATAAATTGTAAAAAGTTGGGACCCCAGCACTGATCCCTGTGACACACCACTCGTCACATCCTGCCAACCAGAAAAAGACCCATTTATGCCAACTCTCTGCTTCCTGTTAGATAGCCAATCTTTTATCCATGTCAATATGTTACCTGCTATATCATGAGCTTTTATTTTCTGAAATAACCTTTTATGTGGCACTTTATCAAATGTCTTCTGGAAATCTAAGTACAGTACATCTACCGGTTCCCCTTTATCCACAGCACAAGTGACTCCTTCAAGGAACTCCAATAAACTGGTTAAACATGATTTCCCTTTTACAAAACCATGTTGACTCTGCCTGATTGCCATGAATTTTTCTCAGTGCCCTGCTATATCATCTTTAATAATAGCTTCTAACATTTTCCCTATGACAGATGTTAAGATAACTGGCCTGTAGTTTCCTGCTTTCTGTCTCCCTCCCTTTTTGAAAAAAGGAGTTACATTTGTTATTTTCCAATCTAATGGAACCTTCCCCGAAACCAGGGAATTTTGGAAAATTAAAACCAGTGCATCAACTCTCTCATGAGCCACTTCTTTCAAGACTCTAGGGTGAAGTCCATCTGGACCTGGGGATTTGTCAGCCCGAAGCTCCAATAATTTGCTCAATACCACTGATCTGATGATTGTAACTTTCCAAAGGTCCCTCCTCCCTTCCATTTCCTGATTTACAGCTATTTCTGGGATGTTACTTGTGTCTTCTATAGTGAAGACTGATACAAAATACCTGTTTAATTCACCCACCATCTCCCTACTTTCCAGTATTAATTCTCCAGACGCATCTTCTATGGGACCAAAGCTCACTTTGTTATCGCTTTTCTTATTTAAGTATCTATAGAAACTCTTACTATCCATCTTTATATTACTAACTAGCTTTCTCTTATACTCTATGTTATGACCAATGCAGTTGGTAAATTGGAGTTATTTAAAATTCCCAGAGAGAAACTTTAAACAACTGTCATTTTAAGTGTTATGTTTGAGATGCGACTCTAAATTCAGGAATCAGCCCACCAGTTCTCAAGGCTTTACATTAAACTAATTGAAACATTTCATTAATTTACACAGATTAAAATATATACACACATGGCTACAAATGACTACTATCATAACTTTTAACAAATTCCCAAACTAATCTCTATTAAGGCAACAGCAACCCATAGACTTAACCAAACACCAGGCAAAGCATTATCACCTCACGAATTCAAAATGAAGTTCTTTTCACTGTAGAGCCAGTTGGAGGCTTACAGCTGCCTTTTTATCTCACATTGCCTCTACCCTGCACACCCGAAAACTACTGAAGTTTTACCTACCACCACTGATTGAATTCAAATTCTCATTGTCTCACCAGTCTCTTTGCACCTCACCTTTTAACAATAAAACCCCTTTCATAGTACCAATTTTATTAGCAATATAAACATATTGCTTGGTATCTGCTAGATAGGTGTCAAGTTTTCACCCCACTTCTTGAATGCTCTATTCAAAAAATGCAAATGCTCTCTATCTCTCTTCCATATCAAAACTAGTACCCATCAAAGCACCCAGACTAGCTGGCTTTAATCCAGTTAAGACACACCCGCAGACTAACCCTCTATTCTAAAAGAAAAATATTTTCCAAAATATTATATACATTAATAACTCCATCATACTCTAATTTTTCCCTCCTTATTAATCTTATCATTCTTTGCTGTTCTTTGTATTCTTTCCAATCCTCTGAACTGCCACCCAGTTTTGCCTAATTATATGCTTTTCCTTTAAGTTTGATACTGTCTTTAACTTTTTTAGTTAACCACGGATGATGGACCCTCCCCTTGAAATTTCTCTTTCTCATTGGAATGTATCTATTCTGTGTATTCTGAAAGGTCCCTTTAAATGCCTGCCATTGAACTTCTACATATCCCATAACCTCATTTGCCTGTTCACTTTAGCTAGCTCTGCTTTCATGCCCTCATAATTGCCTTTAGTTAAGCTTAAAATGCTAATCTTGGACCAACTCGCTTCTCCCTCAAAAGCATGTAAAATTCAACCATATTATGATCACTGCTACCTAAGGGTGCCTTCACTCAGAGGTTATCAATTAATTCTATCTCGTGGCTCAATACCAGGTATGGTATAGCCTGTTCTCTGGTTGGCTCCAGAGCATGCTGTTCCGAGAGACTATACCAAAAACATTCTATGAACTCCTCATCCACACTACCTTTGCTCATCTGATTTTTCCAGTCTATATTTAATCCCCCATGATTATTGCTGCACCTTTCTGGCAAGCTCCCATTATTTCTTCTTTTATACTCTGTCCTACGGTGCAATTACAATTAGAGGGCCTGTACACCACTCCCACAAGTGACTTCTTGCCTTTATTATTTCTCATATCAATCCAAACTGTTCCTACATCCTGGTTTCCTGAATTTAGGTCATCTCTCTCTAATGTGCTAATTCCATCATTAATTAACAGAGCTACCCCTCCACCTTTTCCTAACTTCCTGTCCTTCCTAAATGTCACACAGCCTTCACTATTCCGGTCCCAATCTATATCATCCTGTAGCCATGTCTCTGTAATGGCTATCAGATCATACTTATTTATTTGTATTTGCGTTACGTGCATTTAGATACAGAGCCTTCAGTTTTGTCCTTTTATTATTTTTGTAGCATCTAGCCTTATCTACTGATTTACTCTTAGAAATGTACTCTCTGTCCTTTCTTGTTACAGTCTGTTTATCATTTCCTATATTAATACCTGTTCTCTTGCCTTGTCTCTACTCTTTGGTTTACCACATCTTCCCAAATTTGATCCCTTGTTCCCACTATTCAGTTTAAAACCCTCTCTACTTCCCTAGTTAGGCGGATCCTGAGACACTAGCCCCAGCACAGTTCAGGTGTAGACTGTCCTAATGGTACAGACCCCACTTTCCCCAATACTGGTGCCAGTGCCCCACAAACCGGAACCCACTTCTCCCACACCAGTCTTTCAGCCACGCATTCATTTCTCTAATCTGATTTGTCCTATGCCAATTTGCACTTGGGTCAGGTAATAATCCAGAAATTATTACCTTTGAGGTTTTGCTTCTTAACTTTCTGCCTAGCTTGTCATACTGACTATGTTGTTGGTGCCTACATGGACCATGACCACTGGATCCCCTTCCTCCTCCCACTGCAAGTTCCTCTCCAGCCCTGAGCAGATATCCTGAACCCTGGCACCAGACAGGCAACAAAGCCATCTGGACTCTCGCTCTTTGCTACAGAGAACAGTGTCAATCCCCCTTACTATACTGTCCCTACTATCACTACATTCCCTTTTGCTCCCCCCACTTGAATGGCTTCCTGGACCACAGTGCCATGGTCAGTTTGCTCATCCACCCTGCAGCCTCCACTCCCATCCAGACAAGCTGAGAGAACCTCAAGCCTGTTGGACAGTTGCAGAGTCTCACAATCCTACCCTCTGGGTCCCCTTACCTGCCTCACTTGTAGTCACACCCTCCTGTCCCTGGCCACTGACCAAATCAGAAGACCCTATCCTAAGTGGTGTGACTGCTTCCTGGAATAAAGCATCCAGGTAACTTCCCCCCTCCCTGATGCGTCTGCAGCTCAGCCTCCAGCTCAATGACTCTGAGTCGAAGTTCCTCAAGCCGCAAGCACTTACTGCGAATGTGTTTGGCCTGGGTCACAATGTTATCCAGGAGCTCCCACGTGCTGCAGCCTTGACACATCACCTGTCCTGCCATCCTTAATGTGTTTTAAATGATTACTTAATTGTATTAATCACTTATTTGTGTTGCTTTCTTATATATTTTATTAACTTTACCACCAAATTGTGTATTATTTTAAACCTTAGGGATAGAATGGAACTTAGCCACTTACCAGATACTCACCAAACAGCCAGCTCCTCTCCCTGTAGTAGAGCAAGAACCAATTTCTAGGGGGTGAGAAAGATTCAACCAGTTAGCGAATTAACAGCTGAGAGTGGGTTTACCCTGTCTAAACTGCAGGAAAGAAAGAATTTAGCCTGTGTACACAGTACTTTCCAGTTACTGCTAATTACAGACTAGATTAGATTTTAAGAGCAAAATTTAAGAACAAAGTTAACACTTAAGACTCCCCTATCACCATACCTCCAAGGGTGGCATGAGGCAGGGGAGCCCTGCCCATCTCCGACCTGCCTCCACTGGTATTTTTCCAGTGGCAGGGTAGGTGTCAGGCCGCTCGCCCACCCGTGTATCAATTGAGGACATAAGTGATTTATAAAGAGGCACTTAAGGGTCTCCTCCTATCAGAGCTGGTATTTTTACCGGCAGCAGTTGTTGGGGTATGGAGGGGGGGGAATGTCCGCATCACGTGGCAAGGCAGCCAGATGGTCTTTCTGCAGGTTTGGAGCGGGTTCCCTCCTATTCGCAGACCCAATAGAAGCCCCCGCCAACAATGTTCGCTGACCTTGCTTGTTTCCCCCGCCCCCATCCTGGGCCTGGTGATCATGGGCGCCCCCCCAACTCCTTCTCACCGGGCCAACCTGAGTAGCCCCAACGAAGCTGCCCTGACTTACCTCAGGATGGGGCCTCCCTTGCTGTTGCTAGTGGGGGATTGCTGCAGTTCCAGCAATAGCCACCACTCCCAGTGGCGCTCCTGTGACTAGAAAGTTACCGGCCACCTGATTGGATGTTGACATCTCTGATTTGGGAATCCAGGTGGTGCTCGTGTTCTGCCACTGTTTTTCCATTAAAGTTAAACTTTATCTGGTGTCTTTCCTTCTCCCCTTTTTGGTTTTCTACTTTTTAAGTTCCCCCACCATTACTCTTTGACCTGGAGTGAGAAGGAACCTAGTTCTTTGATGACACAAAGTGTTCTGAGATGTTCTTCTGCATGTGAGGTGCTAAATGGAAGTTGTTACTGTTGAGTTTTGTTGAACTTCATTGGAACAGTAGTCAGGGAAATTGCCGTTGAGCTCACGATGCTTTAGTGTCAGTCGTGTGTCGGTTTGTAGCACCTCACCTCCGAGTCAGAAGGTTCTGGGTTCGAGTCTCGCTCCAAGGGAATCTAGACTTCAGTGCAGTGTGAGGGGAGCGCTGCACTGTCTTTCGAGTGAGACATTAAACCAAGTTCCCTTCTGTTTTCTCAGGTGAATGTGAAAGATCCCTTATAGCACTATCTCAAAGAAGAGCAGGGGAGTTCTACCCAGTGTCCTGGGCCAATATTTATCCCTCAATCAACATCATAAAAAACTGATAAAACTGCTTATTATCTTTGGTCTTTGTGGGAGCTTGCTGTGTGCAAATCGTAGTGTTTCTTACCTTGTAACCGTGAATACACTGGAAGTATTTAATTGGCTGTAAAGGGTTTTGGGGTGTCCCATTGTGGTGAAGTGCGCTGTATAAATGCAAGCCTGTCTTTTTTTCTTGATCTCCTAGTCAGAAGAAGTAGGAGCAGGTGCAGACCAGATGACCCCTCAAACATTCTTTGCCATTTAATTAAACAATGGCTGACTTATACACCAATATATCCCCACCCTATCCCCATTGATTCATTCATTCCCTTTCTGCCAACAAAAATCTATCGATCTCAGTCTTGAGCATGCTCAATGTCTGAGCCACAGCTGCTGTGTCTATCACATTACAACAGTGACCACATTTCAAAAGTATTTCACTGCCCGTATAGCGCTCTGGGACATCCTGCGAGTGTGAAAGATGGACCGGTATATAAATGCAAGTTTTTCCTTCTCTCGAATACAGAAATAACTAAAAGTCGCTACAGGGATTAGTAAGGCCGTTTAAAAAGCAAACCGATTAAGCACTAGGGTTTATTTCTGGAGGGATAGAATTGAAAAGTAAAGAGGTTACGCTAAACTTGGAATGAATCTTGGTTAGAAAACAAGAACACAAGAGGCAGGAGCGGGAGTAGACTGGCGGCCCATCGAGCCTGCTCCGCCAGTCAATACGACCATGATGGGCTTCAACTCCATTCTCCCGCCCGCTCCCCATATCCCTTGATTTCCCCGAGAGATTAAAAATCTGTCCATCCCAACCTTAAATGTTTTCAACGATGGAGCATCCACAACCCTCTGGGGTGGAGAATTCCAAAGATTCACAGCCCTTTGAGTGAAGAAATTTCTCTCAGTCCTTAACGATGGGCCTCTTATCCTGAGGTGGTGTCCCGGTGTTTTAGATTGCCCAGGCTGGGGAAGCAATCTCTCAGGGTCTACTCGGTCAAGCCCCCTTCAGAATCTTATATCAGTTGGAGTACTGCTCGCCATTTTGTAAAAAGGACACAGAGGAACTGGAAAGGGTGAAACAAGGTGAGATCAGAACATCAAGGTTACATTTAGCAGGAAAGGATGAACAGGCTGGGCCTTGAGCAGGCTGAGGGGTGACCTAAAGGAGGGCATTAAAATTATGAAAGGTTTTCATGGAGTAAACACGCAGAGTGTTTCCACTTGTAGTGAAGAGCAAAACTAGAGGTCATCATCACAAGATTGTTACTGGGAAATCAAATCGGAAACTCAGAAACCCTTTTCCCAGAGAGCAGGAAGAATGTGGAGCTCCCTATACCATAAGGAACAGTTTAGGTGAATAGCATTGGTGCATTTAAGGGGAGATTAGATACGTTTTTATGTTTGTTCGGGGATGTGAGCATCACTGGCAAGACCAACGTTTATTGCCCATCCCTAATTGCCCTTGAGAAGGTGGTGGTGAGCTGCCTTCTTGAACCGCTGCAGTCCATGTGGTGTAGGTACACCCACAGTGCTGTTAGGGAGGGAGTTCCAGGATTTTGACCCAGCGACAGCGAAGGAACGGCGATATATTTCCAAGTCAAGATGGTGTGTGGCTTGGAGGGGACCTTACAAGTGATGGCGTTTCCAAGCATCTGCTGCTCTTGTCTTTGGTAGTGGTTGTGGGTTCAGAAGGTGCTGTCGAAGGAGCCTTTGTGAGTTGCTGCAGTGCATCTTGTAGATGGTACACACTGCTGCCACTGTGCTGGGGGTATCTTTAAGGTGGTGGATATGAGGGAGGAGGGGATAGAGTGAGGTGAGAAAAAATGGGAGGAGGCTCAAGTGGAGCATAAATGCTGGCATGGACTGGTGGAGCTGAATGGCCTGTTTCTGTGCCTATGTAATTCTATGGAAACCTCTAGTAATTGAGAATGATGCAATGCACAGCCAATAGATTGTCAATACTTCGATATTTAGGTTGTTGGGAGGCTGGGAACCAGAGTTTAATGAGGGTCAAAGGACGTCTTGCATTTGTGATGGTGGTCCCACAGCGGGGGGTGCTTACAACTGAACTCAAGTGGTTCTTTATAACAGGACTGCTTGCCAGGCCAACTCTGAGGCACGAAGAAGGCAGCCACATGGCATGGGACTGGAGTAAGACGCAGGCCAGGGAGGATTGTTAGTCAACCACCAGCTGGGCTATGCTACGCGCCACTTTCCTCATGTGAAGCTGGCTTTACTTATGGAGAGTGACAGCTAGAATATTAAAACATTTTACTGCCTCGCTTATGGTGAAAGCCTATGTCAAGATGAGAAAGTGCAAGCTAAATCGATATTTCTGATTGGATACAATTATTGGAAGAATGCTGTCTTTTCCCGATGTCAAGCCAATGCTTTTGGCGTTGGACCGGCATGAGAATCTGCAGCTGTGGATTCCTTCCCCATGTGTTTAATCCCATTTCCCTGATAGTTCATGTCAAATAGGCTCAAGTCCTGAGTTAAGACAAGTGAAGAAATTAATGGGAGAGTCATTTCAATGTTTTCAGAGATATTTATTTGCGGTACAGTGCTGGTTGATTTACCGTCACAGGGAGCATGTTTTTCAAAGTTGTCTCTAATGTAGCTATCTAATTCTGTCACCCTCTCTCAGCTTCAGTTAATCTTTTATTCTTTCTGTTTCTCTCTCATTCTCCATAACCCGGGCACTTTTCCAATTAGCATTTATGTATTCCTGTCTAAATAGATTTTTTTTATTCGTCCGTGGGATGTCGGGGTCGCTGGCTAGGCCAGCATTTGTTGCCCACCCCTAACTGCCCTTGAGAAGGTGGTGGTGGTGAGCCGCTGCCTTGAACCATTGCAGTTGGAAATAAATTATTCCCATTTCGGTCCCTTGTTTACACTAATTTAACTTTTGTTTTAGAGCTGAAGAATCTTCTCAATCAGTAATCTAATGTCTGTTCCTAGGTTTCACATTTGGACAGATTAAGGTAGCAGAGGCAGTGTCTGCTCTGTGTTGTGAGAAATTTACTGCCTATGTCCTAAGCTGTATCATACCCTGATCGCCCCCAGTGCCCACTGACCTCCATATCTGGTCCAGCATCACCTCAAATTTAAAATTCCCATCCTTGTGTTCACAACCTTCCATGGCCCGGTCATCTCTTCCTATCTCTGTCATTTCCAGCCCTACAACGTTCCGGGGATTTCTGTGTTCCTCCATTTCAGGCATCTTGTCCATCCCTGATTTTCTTTGGCCCAGTATTGGTGCTGGTACTCTGGAATTGCCTCCTTAAACCTCTCCACATCTCTACCTCTCCCTCCTGTTTTTTGTTTTTGAAAACCTATCTCTTTGACGACGCTTTTGGTCACCTGACCTCACCGTCGGCATCCTTCCATCTTGCAGCAAATCAAATCCCCTGGTGATGGGGTAGCTTCAAATGTTGCACTTTCGCTGGTGGCTGAAGAGACCAATCAGCGAGAGGCAGGTTCAGCCACAAGTGTCGTGTATGAAGTCGTTCCCAGGTGTCATTGTGGGCTGTTGTTCTTGGTGTTGGGTGTCTGTTGCCAAGCCGCTGTAGGCACTGATTGTTGTCGTGGCACACACACACGGGCCCACAGCAATCTCACCATTTTCTCCAGTCATCAGACAACACCCAGGTGTGATTATCGATGCTTTGGGCCTTCCTGTCACGCCTGCAAGCACCCTTGAAGCGGAGCATCGGGCCTTCTACTAGCTGTCTGTCTCCGGCTACCTCGCCAGGTAGAAAATCCTTCAGAACGCGCCTGTCTTCTATCCTGCGCATGTACCCGAGCCAACAAAGCCGCCGCTGCTTGATGGACGCCAACATACTTTTGGGAGTTTTGCCTTTGAGGGAAGTGTTGCATCTGTGATTTTTGTCTTTCTATGCGATGCCCAGGATACAATGCAAAAGGTGAAGATGAAAGTTGTTGAGCTTCCATTCTTGCTAGCTGTAAATCGGCCATTTACCCTAACATCTCCTTTATGTGGCTCCATGTCAGATATTGTCACCTAGAGACATTGTACTATCACAGAATCACAGAGTGCAGAAGAGGCCCTTCGGCCCATTGAGTCTGCACTGACACTATGTCAAAAGGAGATATACAATTGTGAGTTGTTGTTGTAGTACAGGCAAACATCCCCACTTCTGACCTTATGTTGGAAGGAAGGTCATTGATGAGGCAACTGGAGATGGTTGGGCCTAGGATACTAGCCTGAGGAACTCCTGCAGCGATGCCCTGGGACTGAGATGACTGACCTCCAACAACCAGACCCATCTTCCTTTATGCTAGGTATGACTCCAATCAGGGGAGAGACCCTCCCTGATTCCTAATGACCCCAGTTTTGTTAGGGCTCCTTGATGCCACACTCGGTTAAATGCTGCCTTGATGTCAAGGATAGTCACTCTCCCCTCACCCCAAAAGTGGTGACCATTTAACATTCACCAAAATAGCATTAACAGTAATGAGACGAATGATCGGTTAATCGATTCCTGCGATGTTAATGGAGGAATGTTAATTAACTAGACATTTATCTCCTTGCTTTGTTTTTGGTGGAGCCCTGCTTTGTGCATTTGGCTGTTGTATTTACCTGTACCTACACTTCAACAATAAGGAAATGGCTGCAGAGAGCCTTTAGATACCCTGAGAATGTGATAAAGTGCTAATTAATCTTTCGAATGTGACGGGTGAGAACAGCAAAACAGGTTTTCAGTTCGGGAGAGAGGACAGATTTCTGGACATAACGTTATTTCTTGTGCCCACCTAATCTCTTCTAAAAAAAAAATGTGACAAACAAAAAGCCTTCAAGTAAACTTTGCAGTCCTTGATTCAAGGTTAAAAAATCTATTTGGATTAATATTGCAGAAGACAACTCGTCACCATTAAACTGCTAGAAAGCTGCGACTTAATTGTGGTGCTTTCTAAGCCACATTTTACGAGACTTTAATGTGTCATGTATATGGTCTGTGATTTAATAATTTACTCACAGAACGCAGCTACAAGCTAGAAACTAGTTAGCCAACCTAATCTTCTAATGGTGTTGGATAACTGGTGCACATCCAGAGCCAAAAAATATTTTGGGTGTGGGTGTTGACGCCTTAGAAATTTTAGTTGCTCGAAATGATATCATAATAAGGACACTTGTCTACAACCTGGCCCACTGAACCAACTCTGGCAAACCCCTAACTAGAAACTTGCCAGCACAGTTGGGTTGTTGAAGGGTCCATTGTCTGTTTTCTAATGGCTGCAGAGTAGGAACATTGGAAATAGGAGCAGGGAGGAGGCCATTTGGCTTAATTCAAGCCTGCTCCGCCATTCAGCTTGATCATAGCTGAAATTCTACTTCGATGCCATTTTCCCACACTGTCCCCGTACCCCTTAATATCTTTAATAATTAGAAATCTATCGATTCCTGTCTTGAACATACTCAATGCCTCAGCCTCCAAAGCCCTCTGGGGTAGAGAATTCCAAAGATTCACCCACCCTCTGATTGAAGAAATTCCTCCTCATCTCCATCCTAAACGGCCTCCTCTTATCCTGAGACCTCTGCAGCCATTAGAAAACAGACAATGGACCCTTCAACAACCCAACTGTGCTGGCAAGTTTCTAGTTAGGGGTTTGCCAGAGTTGGTTCAGTGGGCCAGGTTGTAGCCAAGTGTCCTTATTATGATATCATTTCGAGCAACTAAACTCTCCGCCCTACCCCCAACCCAGCCAGGGGGAAACATCCTTCCCTGCGTCTACCCTGCTGAGCCCCGTAAGAAGCTTTAATGGGATCCCCCTCTCGTTCTTCTAAATGTACAGGCCCTGTCTCCTCAATCTCTCCTCATAGGACAATCAAGTGGATCCAAAATCTGGACTCTTGTTGCTTACTTTCCTGAAATACCACGGCCAGGATTTTCAGCTGGGCGTGAGGGCCCCGTACCCGACACCTCTGAGCGTGAAATAGCGCGTCGGGCAAGCGCCTCACCATCATCGCGCACTCGGGCGATATTTTGGCCAGCGGGCGTATGCCAGAGTCGGCAGCACTGAGCCCGCCGGCAGTTCAGGGGTCCATCAAAGCCCTTAAGCAGCTAATTGAGTAGAATTTTCCGTTGCCTGTCCAACCTTACGATTGCGGGGCGGGCGAACAGGCCGGGCGGGCGAACAGGCCGGGCGGGCGGGCGAACAGGCCGGGCGGGCGGGCGAACAGGCCGGGCGGGCGGGCGAACAGGCCGGGCGGGCGGGCGAACAGGCCGGGCGGGCGGGCGAACAGGCCGGGCGGGCGGACGAACAGGCCGGGCGGGCGGGCGAACAGGCTGGGCGGGGGAACAGGCCGGGCGGGGGAACAGGCCGGGCGGGTGAACAGGCTGGGCGGGGGAACAGGCCGGGCAGGGGAACAGGCCGGGCGGGCGAACAGGCCGGGCGGGGGAACAGGCCAGGCGGCCTTGGCGAAATCTCATCCGCGGGCGGGATGAGGTTTCCAACAATAAATACAAAATCCATGACGTTTTTTTAAACTCATCTTTAACACGTCCCTCTTCATGTGGCAGAGTCACGTGTTGGGGGGGCGGGGGGGGACATGTTTATATCAGTTTCCATTTTAAAAATCCTTTCAGTGAGCTCATCTCCACCCACCCCCCCCCCCTCAACCCGCGCATGCGGGCACTTCAGCGCTCGCTCTCCTCCCACCCCCCCCCCACCCCTACCCCCCTCCCCACCGAGGCTCTTAGTGGCAATTAACGGCCAGCCAGCGTGAAACCGCGGTCAGGGCCCGGTCGAGGGCAGTGGACTGTTTCACAGCCGCTCCTGGGCCCGGCCACCACGTCCCGCCCGACCAGGAGTGAAATCCTGTCCCATGTGTTTTTGTACAAAAGCCACAGGCTGGGATTTTCCGGTCCTGTCGTGCTCATAGTGCCTTAAACTTACGTTTATGAGTGCTGCATCTTGGTGCTCCCCACTCACTGGCAGCGGCATTGGAGGCAGCTGCTGACTCTGGCGTCTTGTTAGCCTTGATGACCTCGCTGGCTGTCCTCTGGCCAGTGGAGCCTGTGCTGGCCCCACCTGGGAGGGAGCGGCCAGTGCCACCGCTGGCATCGCCCCAATCATCGCAGCCCCATCAGATGCCATGGTCATCCAGAGCACCCTGAGAGGAGCCCGCGGAGATGACAACTAGGTCATATGCCAACGTGAGGTCACTCTGGACCTCTCTGCTCGCCATTGATGGACGGGCACCTAACTGGGATACTGGGTGCCTCATCCATCTCCCACACTGACACTGACCACCTGAGGTCAGTGCCTGTGTGAGGGTTTGCAGGTCTGAGCGCAGCCCCAGGACCCCCTGATTCTGTCCCTGGAGCTGCCTCTCCATGAGAGTCGCTGCTCTCTCAATGGAGGAGGCAATGTGCTCGGCCATGAGGGTCAACACAGTGCACACGCTCCGCATGGACTCCTCCATCACAGAGACCATGGCACGCAGACCCTCATGGATCTCCGTCAGATCCTCCCACACATCCCACTGGACATCCAGCATCTGACATCTAATGGACGACTCCAGATGCTCATCATCTGCCTTCGACTCAGCATCGTCCTGGTCTCCAGCAGTCCTCCGACTGCTGGCGCCCTGGGCACTCTCTGCCTCCACCTGCTCCTCAAGCCAGTGTGAAGTGCCCTCACCTCTATGCTCCAACTTTGTAGCCAAAGGTCTAATGCCCACCGAGGCGCTGGCACCTGCACTGGTGTCTGGTTCAGAGAGTGGGTATGATGCAGGTGCAAGTGAAGCCTGGCGGTCCTCCAGCATCAGGGCTGGCTCTTCGGGGTCCTGCGATTGAGTGCGTGCTGGCGGGAGAACAACACCATGGTATTAGTTAAAGTCATCACACTGTCACTGTACATGCCAGGCACCCTGGTGAGACCATGGAGATCCGCATCATGGTGCCCTCGTCTTTCAATGATCAATGGGGAATCCAGTTTTGAGGCTCCATCAATGATGAGACTACACAAGAATGTTTGCACCATCTGAAACTCTCACCTTTGTGCCCTGCACTCTGACCTTTGTCTAACACCCCACCCTCTCCATGACCGGCTGAATGAGGTGTGTGGCGCCTCTCCAGCTCCAGGGTGTCCTGCTCAAATCTGAGATGATTAGGAGGTTTGGGGGCCTCTGCCTGTCCGCGACCCTTCAATGTTGTTATGGGCCGTCTTCTCCTGAAAGGACAGAGGAGCATTGATTAGTCCACTCTCTACCTGCAGCTCCATTGCAGCCCGGCCAACCCCAGCTGAGGAGCACCTCGCAGGGCACATCCGAGTCCTGGCCCTTGAGCCCACCCGATCTGTCCTCCCGCCTGGTGTCTCCAGCCGCACTTGAGGCCGTAGCTTTGGCCTCCAGGACGCTGCAAACATGTTCTTCCCTGGCGGCCTTCAAGGAGCTGCCTGTGCCATTTTCAAACCACCCACCAGCGACCGATAGGCCCCCGCCCGGCCATTGGGAAGACCCGTGTCACGCTGGGCGGGCCTTACCTGGCCAGCCAGCGTCAAACCGTAGTCAGGGGCCGATCGCGGGCAGCAGCCTGTTTCCTGCCCGGTCGTGGGCCGGCCAATCGCGCCCGCCCGCCAAGGGTAAAATGACTTTACGTTTTGGACTTTGTAGGAAAGTTGTTTTGGATTTGAACCTGCAAATTTCTTACCCAGAGGTGAGAGTGAAGCTGGCAATTAAGGGGAAAAGAACTTAATGTATTAAGGCTGGAGCCCCATTACTAAAGAGAAACGAGGAGATTCGATTTAAATGCTCTCAGTTTGGATGATCTTCGGCAGTTTCTCAGGGTCAAGAATGACTCGTTTCCACTCCGGTTCGATGGGTCCTGAGATGGCCGATAAGTCCCATGTGCCGATCTGCAGACTCTCTGCCACGGGCGGGGCAGGTGCTGCTTGAAGATTAGGGTAGATGGACTGTTTGGGGGTTTGGGTGCGTGTGCTCCCTCCGACACCTTGGCTTCGCCCCAGTAGAAAGTCTCTTGAGGTGCCCGGTGCCATCCCGAATGAGCCTTTGGGTCTGTGTTTGGGTACACGAGGCACACACCCAACGTTTGCAGACGACACAGAACTTGGAAACGTAGTAAACTAACTGTGAGGAAGGATAGAAACCGACTTCCTGAGGACATGGACCAGCTGGGTAGCCATACCACAGGCAAAATTCAATCTAACCAAGTGTAAAGTGATACATTTTGATGGGAAGAATGAGGGAAGGCAATATAATGAACTTGTACAATTTTAAAGTGGGGGCTGGTCTACAGAGGATAGACGGACACGCCATAGCCTCTCAACCTCCTGTGTAGAAAAACAAATTCTCCTATTCTCCGTCCAAGATTTCTTATGCCTAATTTGATATCATTGTTCCCTTGTGCTGGTCCTTTCAGCAAATAGTTCTGCCATCTCCCTACAGCATCCATAATATGGAGTGGTTGAGTAGCTTAACAAATATGATATGCGATTCATTATGTATTTCATCAAAATAAATGACAATACATTCAATGAGTTTTTTTTTTAATGCATTTAAAACAATCTATGGGGTAAATTTTATGTAACCCCAGCCACTGTGCTTGAAGGCCTCGGTGGGTTGTGGGGTTGGGAGGGCTCCAGAAACAAAACAGGTGGCCTGCCCACTGCCTTCCCACCCACCTCCGACTTGTCTCCCATATTCCATCGGGCAGGGTGGGCATCAGGCTCTCCTCCCACCCACGGGTCTATTGAGGGCCTTAAATGGCCACTTAAGGGCCCCATCCCGGCTCCGCCATGCGACAGGGGAAGGCTGAAGCAAGGCGGGTAGCTCGGCCGCTTTCGATGCATGGGCTGATGGTGGGCAAGAAGGGGGAGGGTGTCCCTTCTTTGGCGGGACCCCCTGTGCTCATCTGAGGCGCTCCCAGATGGGAGCCAGAAGTCTCACCCAAAATCAGTGAAGGCTGCTCCCGATGTATTGTTGCTGTGAGGCAGCCAGATTTCGAGTTGACCCGGTGCCGGCAGACTTTTCGGCCAGGTGAGCCATCTCACTGTAAAATCTACCTCCGTGCATCCAATGTTAGCAGTGAAAAAAAGATGCACGTTTTACTCTGAGCTTTGTTTATTAGGAGACAACCTACTGAGCAATGAAAACAGAACCTTCAGCTCTCTTCATTTTGAAAGAGGCATTTCTTGAACAACCACTTGAATTTTTAATTGATAAACACATTTAATTATTTAGTTTGCTTGTACATTTTGTATCAAACAGAATAAATGAAGGGTCTGTGACAATCTAGAGTTCTAAGGGACTGATTCCCTGTCCGGTTTGACTAAGCCTGTTGTCTCCCAGCTCTTGCCTGAGTCTTCGCTCTCATAAAATGTTTTTGAGCCTGAAAGGCTTGTAGAAGGTACTCCGCTGTTCTGAATTCCAGACAGAGGTGTCTCTGAGTTCAGTTTTTAAATTCATTCTTCAGATGTGGGCACCACTGGCAAAGTTGGCATTTATTGCCCATCCCTAATCGTCCTTGAGAAGGTGGTGGGCACTCTTCTTGAACCGCTGCAGTCCTTGCAGTGAAGGTGCTGTCTCAATGCTGTTGGGTCAGAAGGAGATGCAGTGATTACCCAGTGATGATGAAGGAAAGCGATAGATATATATATATATATATGTATATTCAACTCGACTTTTTCTGTCTTGGAGGGGAACTTGAAGGTGATGCTGACGTTCACACGTTCTTACTGCCCTTGGGTGGGGTCAGAGGTTGTGCATTTGGGAGAGATGGTCAAAGAAGCCTTGGCAAATTGCTGCAGTGCATTTTGTAACCCATACACATGGCAGCAATGGTATGTTGGTGGCAGAATTTGGTTGATGTGTAGGCTATTTGGTGAAGTGCTAATCAAGCGAACTGCTTTGCCGTGGATGGCACTGAACTTCTTGAGTGTTTTTGCAGTTGCTCTCATCCAGGCAAATGCAGAGTATTCCATTAGACTTGTATCTTCTAGGTGGAGGGGAAGCTTTGGAGAGCCAGGAGGTGAGTCATTCATGGCAGAATATCTAGGCGCTGACCTGCTGTAGTAACTATGACATTGATGTGGCTGATTTGGCTGAGTTTCTGGCTAATGGTGTCTCCTCCCCCAAAAGGAATTGACGGTGGGGAGCTTGACGATCCTAATGCCATTGAATGTCAAGGAAAGGTGGTTATAGGCTGTCTCCTGTTGGAGATGGTCATTATGCTTCAGCATCTGAGGGATTGCAAATAGGTGCTGTGGTTACGGCAAATATTCGAGGCAAGATTTGCAACCAATGGCCAATAGAACAATTGGTGTGAATTTACAAATACAACTTGTCTAAGTCAGATTTTGGCATTTTCTTTGTAGCTTCTTTTCTCCCACATGTACCACGCCTTTGTGCTTTATATACACCTTGTTTCAAATGAGACTTGTTTTGTAACTGACTGATTTATTCATGCTTTCTTCATCCTCCCTCCCTGATGCTTGTTTCGAAAGCCTCAGAATAAACTCTGAGCGACTTTTTGGATCATAGCATGTGATAAAAGCATCATCTCTCTCAGTTTTATTCCCTCTTGTCCCAAAAGCATTGACTCTCACTAGGGTAACATTTCATTGATGCTCGCAGACAGCATTCCATCTGTGAGGCCGGGTAATTATTGTCAGGGGGATGTTTGATTTATGGAAGACAACACAACCCTGACCAACTCCAAAATCCATACAAGCCAACGTGGGGGAGATGATGGCGTCGTGGTAATGTCATTGGGCTAGTAATCCAGAGACCCAGGGTCTGTGGACATGGGGTTCCAATCCCATGCTGGTAGAGTCTAAATTCAATCTGGAATTCAAAGCTAGTCTCAGTAATGGTGACCATGAAACCATTGTTGTAAAAACCTATTTGGTTCACTAATGCCCCTTTAGGGGAGGAAATCTGCTGTCCCTTACCTGGTCTGGCTTACATGTGACTCCAGACCAAACTGCCCTCTGAAATGGTGTGTCAAGGCAATTCGGGATGGGCAATAAATGCTGGTCTTGCCAGCGATGCCCACAACCCATGAAAGAGTAAAGGAGGTGGGGGGGAAATGTACCCTCTAACAGGGGTCACTGCATTGCAGGAATGGGGCCTCTATCTAACTGGGCCTTTCCACTCTACCCCAGAGAACTTAAAAGCATCTAATTCCTACACCTATTCAGATATTGGTGATTAAAAACAGTAATAACTCTTGTCTGTAGAACTAATATCTCCAAGTGTGCCTTTGTCAACAAACTGATATCATCAAACTGAGCCTTAATAGAAATTTGTGTGGCATTTTAGATTAGATTTTGTTTTATTGTGATTAATGAAGGGACAGGCACAGCAACTTTGATACATTTCCTATAAAACTTTTAATTAATATGAGTTTATGCTTCAGTTATAAGACTAATGTGTGTCTGTTAATCAGAGCAGTATCTTCAACTTCAAATTGAACAGGTTGATTTGAAATGTATTCATTGTTCTTCTGCCAAATATGAATTTCGGTGGATTCGGCTTTAAGACGCAAATGAAACTTTTTAAATGAAATTCGCAATTTTAGTTACTCTGTCTCTAATAAGACGGGAGAGTTACTTTAAAATGATAGAGATATTATCTGTCCAGTGAGCTTTACAATAATGCATTCCATTTGAATTGTCCCTTGTGTTCTTGCTGTAATGAGATGGAAGACGCTGATGATTTTGTTAAATGGCCTATAGTTAATGAGCTTTGGTCTAATTTTAATGACTTTTGGGTGAATAATCCCAATGAATATAAGCGTTTTCAATTTTGGCAATGACCACAAGTGCCACCGAAATGGCCTAACAATCACTCAGTTCAAGGGCAATTAGGGATGGGCAACAAATGCGACCAGAGGCATGGCATTATTCAGGGAAACCCAATGTTGCAGAGGAGTGTTCAAACAGTCGTTAGAGCCTTTAACTTGAATATGCAAAGTAGATAACACCTGACTCCGAACTGGGGCATGGGCGATGATTTTCTTTTTGCATACGCCAATATGCCAAGTGGCCTCCTTCCAGGTTTTAATGAGTGCAGTAATATCTGCTCACCATGTTGGAGCTTTAGAACCATCAATCATAAGCACAGAGGGAGCCCACTGTGTTCATTGTACCTGTGCCAGCTCTTTAAAAGAGCTACTTAATTAGTCCCAGTAACCCGCCCGCACATTCCCCCCACCCCCACCACCACCCCCAACACTGCCTCTTTCCCCTGCACATTTCTCCTTTTCAAAATATGTATCAGATTCCCTTTTGAAAGTTCCTGTTCAATCTTTCTTCACCGCCCCTGTCAGGCACCATAACCTCGCTGCGTGAAAAGATTTCACGTTTCCCCTTGGATTTTTTTTTTGACAGTTACCTTCGACCTTAAGCGGCCTGAGAAGCGGATGAGGCACGTCCGGAATTGTAGGCCTCTGTGCCCTTTCCTCTGTGACTCCGACACGGGACATTTGGTGGCCCAGCCAAAAGTCCGGTCACTTTCGGAGGGGGGGCGCTGGACAATCCCGGGGCGGGGGTGGGGTGGTGGTGGGGGGCCTGGAAAATCCTGTCCGATGAACGGTTTTGCAAGGAAGCTGGATGGGGCGCTTGAAGGAAATACGCTTTCAGGGTTACGTGGAACGGGGCTGGCATGTACTTGTTGGGCCGAATGGCCTCCTCCTGTGCCGTAATGACTCTACGGCCATGAATCTGTGAAATATTGATGAGCTGTTGGACCTCGGAGGCAGAACCTGTACGTTTTCCATTGAAAGGAGTTTACGGTGGGGCAATCAGCACTGGGGATCCTGGCTGATTGTCTCCCTGTTTAGATGACGAGGGAAATCACAGCCTCATTATCACCATGTCAACTGAGAACTGCTAGTCGGCACACAGCAGATTTGGACATGGACCCTCTCTATTCTGTCTGGTTGAACATCAAAGGGCAATCAATTTTTATAGAGGGAATTTATTGCAAGTCTTTAAATATCATCAGAATATATGTAAGCTAATGGATCTCTGACGAGATGGTTACAGTTTGTGGAGCATTATCATATCAATCATAAACAAATTGATTATGAATTAAAATTTATACCCCTCAATTTGATAGTAAAATAATACAGGGTACGCCATTTGGTCTTCAATTTGTATTTGGCTTTAACTGCCCAAGTATTTCATACAGTGTGTTAAAAGGAAAAAGCCACAATAATAGGGATGTGTTGAAGGTTTATTTGCTATTCATTGGTGATTAAACTTTGTAACAGGATCTGATGTAGTTGGGAGCTGGATGTTGAAGAGCAGTTTTCAAATGACCAATTGATTCTTCGGGACTCAGTAGCTGAGAATGCTTTCAGAGTTTACCTTGAACCCCAAATTTAGCTTTTTTATTTTGTTTTTTTTTGCCTCATCCGCATGTCACAGGAGTGAACCCAGGTCACAGTGACTTGGAAGTAAGCTTCAAACCGGACAATGGTGATCCTACCTATCGTAGTTAATGTTGTTTTCAGTGCGAGATAAACTTTACTCTTTTAGCTTCCTTGAATACAGTGCAAACCTACCAGAAGATTTCACAAGGTGCTGCTTTGAGTCATTTATCCTCTTTAGATATTGTGCTTTTTCTATTTAATATGTGTTTCCCATGATGGGTGACTGGTCTGTTATTGCTGGCTATTTCTGCTTCAGTAACTTCATTCTTTGGGTGAGATCCTATCTCCTTGTTGCAATGATTTACAAGGACATTTACCATCCTATTCAGATCAGAGTAGAAAGTTCTCCTGGTATCCTCAACTTCTCGCTTAACAAATATGATCACATTCATCCTTCATGGAATAATAGCATCATTATAGCACAGAAGAAGGCCATTTGGCCCATTATGTTTGTGCTGGCTCCCCTAAGGAGCAGTTCATGTAATGTCACTCCCTTGCCCTCTCCCCATGTCCCTGTACACTCCTCCCTTTCAAATATTTAGAAAATTCAGAAAACGTAGAAAATTTTAATGGCACAGGAGGCCACTCGGCCCATCATATCTGCGCAGGCCAAAACATGAGCCCTTCCAGCCTAATCCCATTTTCCAGCATTTGGTCCGTAGCCCTGCAGGTTCCAGCACTTGAGGTGCAGCTCCAGACACCTTTTAAATGAGTTGAGGGTTTCTGCCTCTACTACCCTTTCAGGCAGTGACTTCCAGACCCCTACCACCCTCTGGGTGAAAATATATTTCCTCATCTCCCCTCTAATCTTTCTACCAATCACTTTAAATCGGTGGCCCCTGGTCACTGACCTCTCTGTTAAGGTGACTAGGTCCCTCCCATCCACTCTATCCAGGCTCCTCACAACCTTGTACACCTCAATTAGACCCCCCCTCAGCCTCCTGTATCCCAAGGATGAACAACCCCAGCCTATCCAACCTTTCCTCATAGCTGCAATTTTCCAGCCCTGGAAACATCCTCGAAAATCTCCTCTGTACCCTCTCCAGCACATTTACATTCTTTCTGTAATGAGGTGACCAGAACTACACGTAGTAATCAAGCTGTAGCCTAACTGGTATTTTATATAGTTCCAGCGTCACCTTCCTGTTGTTATATTCTAATAAAGGAAATGATTCCGTATGTCTTCTTAACCACCTTATCGACCTGTCCTGCTATCTTCAGGGATCTATGGACATGCTCTCCAAGGTCCCTCACTTCCTTCACGCCTCTCAGTATCCTCCCATTGCTTGTGTAATCCTTTGCCTTGTTTGACCTCCCCAAATCTCATGGGCAACCTGCTTAAAAACTGTTTGTGTGGCACATTAAGATTTTCAATGCGAAAGATGTTACCTGAGCACCCCATCATTGTCTACTTACAAGATCCAGGCTGACACCTCATTGCTGTAGTGTTGGAGGTCCCTTCTTTCAGATGAAACCTAGGCCTTGCCTGCCCCCTCAGGTGAAAGATCCCATGGCCATCATTTCAAACTGGAACAGGGGAGCTCTTCCCCATGTCCTGGTCAATGTTAGTTCCTCAACCAAAACAACTGAAACAGATTTGTCCGCGTTGCTGTCCATAGGGCCAGCGCGTTCCCTACATTACACCAGTGACCCCCACTTCCAAAACATTCAATAGGCTGCAAGCTGTTTTGAGATGTCCAGAGGTCAAGAAAGGTTCTACAGAAATGCAAGCCTTTTTTGGCTTTTCTTCCCTTATTCTTTCATGGGATGTGGGCGTCGCTGGCAAGGCCAGCATTTGTTGCCCATCCCCAATTGCCCTTGAACTGAGCGGCTTGCTAGGCCATTTCAGAGGGGCAGTTAAGAGTCGACCACATTGCTGTGGGGTCTGGAGTCACATGTAGGCCCAGACTGGGAAAGGACGGTAGATTTCCTTCCCTAAAGTGAACTGGGTCACCTGGTTTTACTGGTCATTAAAATATCTTGCAATTTCAATTACATGTGTGGAATAAATCGTGCACTACAGCGATCGTGAATGCAGACAGTGATTGAAAGAATTTTTTAGTGTTGCCTATTTTTGAATTTTTAGCTCCATCGCAAAATATGTTTGATACGAGACATCTTTTTTCACAATGTTTGATTGAATGCCTATCTACTTAATCTGAACCTATCTGAATGTAGTTCAGTTTGACAGCTAGTATCTCAGTATCGTTGTAAGATGTTGACACCTTCTAAGTCACTGATGACAAAATAGCAATGTTTCTTGTCAGTAATGTTACAACCAGGATTGACTGGTATACAGCGCATTTCAATGGCAATGGGAGATGTGAGACCTGAGAGCAGCAGGTAGCTGAACACAGCACCATAGAGAATTTACAAAATTCTGCTGCTTAGATTTAACAACCAAAGGTAATAGCACCCTTTAGCAGGTCTGTATTTTTGGGGTCTCTGTCTGTCTCTCTCTCTCTCTAGCCCTGAGCATGACAGAATTATGTAAATCACCAATAGTGTATGGAAGATGCTGACTGAGATAAAAAGAGAAATGATTGTCTCACCCCATCACTCTCCACTTATCCGCAGGCATTGATTGAAAAGCAGGGTCTGGAAATCTGAAATAAAAACAGAAAATGCTGGAAATGCTCAGCAGGTTAGGCAGCGTCCGTGGAGAGGGAAGCAGAGTTTCAGGTCAATGAACTTTCATCAGAACTGGGAAAAGTTAAACACGCAATAGGTTTTGAGTAAGGGGTGGGTGGGACAAAGACAGACGGAAGGTCCACGATAGGGTGGGAGACGGGAGAGATTGAAGGACAGAAGAGTTGGTTCTTCCGGGGTCAAAGGGAATGGCGACGAGGCAAGAAAGAGAACAAAAGATGTGCCTGGAGCAGGTGCTGCTGTTTGAAAGCAAAAATAAGGGAAGAACCAAAACAAGCAAAGCCGACAAAATAAGGCGACAGAATTTACAGCCTGAAATTGTTGAACTCAGTGTTGAGCCCAGAAGGCTGTAAAGTGCCCAACTGAAAGATGAGGTGCTGCTCCTCGAGATTAGGTAGAGCTTAGCTGGAACAGTGCAGCAGGCAAAGGACAGAGAGGTCAGTGAGCGAACAAGGGACGAATTTTATGCCCTGCGGACGTGTACCCGATCCGATCGGCCGTAACAAGACGTTGGGCGAGCGTCCCGACGCCATCCTGACGCTCGCGCGATATTTCACTCGACGGGCCGGAGCAGAAGTCAGGAGCGTGCCCGCCGACAATTAAGGGGGGCAATTAAGCCCATTCACGGCGCAACTGTCTCTGATTTTTCATGGCCCCGTCCAACCTTACGGCTGGTGGACGGGCAAATCAGCCAGGCGGCCTTTAAATTTTTCATCGATCCTCATCCACTGGCGGGGTGAGGTTTCCATTGTTAAATTAAATTAAAATAAAAATCTGCGGGCAGCGTTTTTATCAGCTGTATGTTCCGGTGCCTGATTGTGTGATGCATGGACTTTTTTTTTGTTCTGATTTTCAAAACTTTATTTCATGGGTTTTCAGGTCTGCAGTCCTCTGTCTTCAGGGAGCTTTCTGTCGGCGTTCGCCCTCACCCACACCCACGCCCGCATTGACGTCATCGCCCACCCTCCTTCCGCTCCACCCCCCGCCCCCCCACCGGCAGTGCTGAACTTCTCAGCGCACGCTTCACACGGGTTGGCCACTCATTGGTCAGCCTGTGTGGAGTGGCGGCCGGGGGGGGGCCAATCGCAGTTGGCAATCCCGGGCCCGCCGATCACGCCCTCCCGCTTAGCTGAAAATCCAGGCCTAGGCGAAGAGTTAAAATGGCGGGTCATTGGGAAGCTCGGTGTCATGTTTGTAAACTAGAACAGAGATATTCCAGAAAGCCCCTGTTTATTTGTTTGTTTTGACTGAATTAAGACTTAGGTCAAAATGGACTTCAGCTCTGGTGCAGGAATGGGCAGACCACATATTTGTGACGTCAAATGCGGGGAGCGGCATCAACAGTGTAGTTTTCCCAGAACATGACCCTGGTTCTGGTTCAGCTTAAAGAGTCATTAAAGCCTTTACAGCATAGAAGGGGGCCATTTGGCCAATCGAGCTCATGCCTGCCTCTACAGAGAAAATCCAATCAGTTTAATCTCGTAATCCTGCAAGTTTATCCTCCTCAAATCCAATTTCTTTTCAAAATCATTCATAGGTTCTCCGTCCCCCATGTGGGGCCGGCCCGTGTTAGGTGGGCTTTAAAAATGGCGGGCGGAGCCTGATTCTGGGCTTCCCGCCCCCATTCCTGGTACCGGAAATCTTGAACGGCGCGGGATAACGGGAATAGCGGTGAGCCTGCATTGAGCTGTCCTGGGACATCACTGGCTCCAATCCACAGGTGGGCATTGCAGACCCCCCCCACAATTTTCATGGAGTTGGTCCGGCGACGTGGTTTACACCAGCTCAAAGACATCATGAACCAAGGGAGAGCCCTGGTTTGGAGTCGGGACCCGTATGGCAGATAGGTTCAAAAGGTGATGCCAACTTCACATGTGATAATGAAATGCCTGTTTGATAAATTATATGCTTTTAATACAGCAATTGATTGTGGGCTTTGTTCTTAAAAGGCGTGACTGTTAAATTAAACAGCATTGTGAAAGTGGAAAAGTCTTCAGGTGCATTAGAGTATATTATCTACAGGATAACGTGCTCTTCTGTATTGCGCAATATTGAAATTCAGATTTGACTGTGGCTGGGATTTTCCAGTCCCACTAGCAGCGGAAAGTGTCACAGGTGTGATGGAAAATTTGATGGACCAACCGCAGGAGGCGGAACTAGAAAACCATGGCCTGTGTCAATTATCCTCTTTGTTTCTTATTTTCATTGAAGTTCAGCTCAGACATCTGTTTCACTGTTTCAAAGCTGGAAGAGACGGCTGAGTGTCTGGCTGCCTTCAAAGACGTTAATGTATTCAGCTCTGGAGGTTTCATTGATACAGTTGTACAATGGAATCTTAGATGAATATTTGGCTGTATTCCAAACCCACTAATGGATTCAGCCCAACAGAGGTCGTTTATATAGTTGTGCAATGGGATCTTGTTATGAATGCTTGGCTGAGTCCTAAACCCAGTAAAGAATTCAGCTCAGCAGGAATTGTTGACACAGCCATCAAGGGGACTGTGAGCTTGGTTATTTTGACAGTTTTATCAGTTCTTCATAGGGTTCTATTTCTTCAAGTAGATTTTGAATGACTGTTTATTTATTTTAACAATTTTATGAGCATCTCAAAGACTTCCCAGCATTATCAAAGGCCTTGTCAGTTCTGCACATAGAGGACACTAAGTTAATGGTTAGTGGGTATGGGGAGGAGAGGGGAGTATAGAGAGGTTATGAGGGTGAGAGTGGTATGGGAAAGTATAGGGGTGAGAGGGTATGAAGGAAGAGGTGGGTGTGAAGAGGATATAGCGGGTGCTAAGGGTTAGGGGCCCTCACATTCATCTCCAGAACTGGGCTGATGTCTCAGTGAGCAGAGCTTTTAACCTGGCCGCCTCGGGACCCACCGCCTCTGTCTCCCTCTCTGGAGTGCTTCCGGAGGCAGTGGCTCCAACCTCATCCCATCCCCACCACCCCACCAAGAAGATAGCATGGGTGGGCACTGCTGGGCAGGAGTTGGAATTGCAACATCAGGAAATGGCCCAACTTCCGATTCCCAGCTCCAAGGTGAAGATCTGGCCCGTGGCCCCTGCTTCCACCACCCTTGTAGATGGCGAGTTCCAGGTCATCGCCGCTCACTGCATAAAAAAGTTCCTCCTCACATTCCCCTTGTCCGAAACTTTAAACCTGAGTCCCCCAGTCTTTGTACCATCAGCTGATGCAAGCGGCTTTTCTTTGTCTGCCTTATCTTCTTCCTCTTCGTTTCTCTGCCCAAAAGCAGGTCCGACCAACAGTGCTGCAACTTCCATCACGGGCAAGGCCAGGAGGCAGGTCCTGAGGTGGCATGAGGATCAAACCTGGGCTGTTGGCACCAATCTGATCCACACAGGCCGCCCAGCTAACTGAGCCAAGCAGAAAAGATCTGAGTTGCTGTGGTCTCACTAACTCCTCCGAGCCACCCCCTCAGTAACTGCGCCACTAATTATATCTTGAACAAAAATTAAAATGTTAGACCCGAGATTAAAAATCAGCAGAGTGCTGATGTTGGCTGTATTATTTAACCAGTTGGTTTATAAAATCTAATCCCCTAATGCCAAGTCTCCCTGCTAGTGTTTTCAGATGGGATATAAGTTACATCCCATTCAGAGGTGTGTCGCTTTGTCCTTTTTTTACAACTCATTTACGGGATGTGGGCTTCACTGGCAAGACCAGCATTTATTGCCCATCCCTAATTGCCTCTGAGAAGGTGGTGGTGAGCTGCCTTCTTGAACCGCTGCAGTCCATGTGGTATAGGTACACCCACAGTGCTGTTAGGGAGGGAGTTCCAGCATTTTGACCCAGCGACAGTGAAGTAACGGCGATATATTTCCAAATCAGGATGGTGTGTGGCTTGGAGGGGAACTCCCAGGTGGTGGTGTTCCCATGTACCTGCTGCCCTTGTCCTTCTAGATGGTAGTGGTCGTGGGTTTGGAAGGTGCTGCCAAAGGAGCCTTGGTGAATTACTGCAATGCATCTTGTAGATGCTGCCACTGGACATCGGTGGTGGAGGAAATTAATGTTTCTGGATGGGGTACCAATCAAGCAGGCTGCTTTGTCCTGGTCGGTGTCGAGCTTCTTGAGTGTTGTTGGAGCTGCACTCATCCAAGGCAAGTGGAGAGTATTCCCTCACACTCCTGACTTGTGCCTTTTAGCTGGTGGACAGGCTTTGGGGAGTCTGGAGGTGAGTGACTTGCCACGGGATTTCTAGCCTCTGACCTGCTCTTGTAGCCACAATATTTATGTGGCTAGTCCAGTTTGGTTTCTGGTCAATGGCAATCCCCAGGATGTTGATAGTGGAGGGGGGGGAGGGGGAGAGGAGGGGGAGATGGGGGGGGAAGGGGGGGGGGAGGGGGTGTTCAACGATTGTCATGCCATTCAATGTCAAGAGGCGATGGTTAGATTCTCTCGTATGACCATGAGCCCATAAGACGTAGGAGCAGAATTAGGCCATTCGGCCCATCAAGTCTGCACCACCATTCAATGAGATCATGGCTGACCTGATAATCCTCAACTCCACTTTCCTGCCTTTTCCCCATATCCCTTGATTCCCTTACTGATTAAAAACCTGTCTATCTCAGCCTTGAATATACTTAACAACCCAGCCTCTACAGCCCTCCGTGGTAAAGAATTCCACAGATTAACTACCCTCTGAGAGAAGAAATTCCTCCTCATCTGTGCCTTAAATGGGTAACCCCTTACTCTGAGATTATGCCCTCTGTTCCTAGACTCTCCCACAAGGGGCAACAACCTCTCAGCATCTACCCTGTCAAGCCGCCTAAGAATCTTATATGTTTCAATAAGGTTGCCTCTCATTCTTCTAAACTCCAGTGAGTACAGGCCCAACCTACTCAACCTCTCCTCATAACAAAATCCCTCCATACCCGGAATCAACCTAGTGAACCTTCTCTGGACTGCCTCCAATGCCAGTATAACTTTCCTTAGATAAGGGGATCAAAACTGTTCACAGTATTCTAGGTGTGGTCTAACTGGTGCCTTGTATAGTTTTAGCAAGACTTCCCCATTTTTATGCTCCATTCACTTTGAAATAAAGGCCAACATTCCATTTGCCTTCCCTATTACCTGTTGAATTTGTATGTTAGCTTTTTGTGATTCATGCACGAGGACTCTCAAATCCCTCTGTGCTGCAGCTTTCTGCAGTCTTTCTCCATTTAAATAATATCCAGCTCCTCTATTCCCCCTGTCAGAGTGCATAACCTCACATTTTCCCACATTATGTTGGAGATGGTCATTGTCTGTCACTTGTGTGGCACGAATGTTACTTGTCACTTGCCAGCATGAGCCTGGGTGTTGTCCAGGTCTTGCTGCATTTGGACATGAACTACTTCAGTCCTGGGATTGAAGTTCAGATTGCTGTATGCTGAATGCATACAATGTTTATTGTTGATTTGCAAATATGTTCCGAATCTGTTTTTCTTAGATTTTCACCAATGCTTTCCCTTACTCTAACAATGATGTTGACTTGTCTGGGGCTGCCTTTTCTGGTTACCTTGGTAACTATTCATGTGTGAATGTAAACCATTGTGTTGGCAGATTCTTCAACCGTGGGCAGGGTGGGCATTTTACCATTGGGTCCTAGTCTACCCCCAGCTGATTTCTACAAGTGGATACTTTCCAACATGAGTCATTGGGTAGCAATCAGACATGGAATTCTCCTCTCTATCCCAGAGTATGAAAGCTTGCTTTAGGACCCTATCCTGACTGAAATCAACTTATTTAGCGCAAACAACTAAATTGACTGTCTTAGTGGGATATCAGTTGAGATTAACTATATGCAGGTGGACGGCATTGATTGAGTTGCTACTTGAGTACATATAAAGAGACACTTACTAACACGGCAGTGTAGTTGAGTTAGGAGGTATGTAACTCTTTCAAGTACAATCACAGTTCTTGGTTTCCGGGAGTGGGACGTGAACCCACAACCCTCTGATTCAAAGGCGAGGGTGCTATGAACTGAGCCACAGCTGACACCTCAATGTTTCACTCTGTGAATAAATCGGAACTGAGCAAAGATTGGCTCTAGTTACATCCTTTGCCAATTGGCTTTCAGGTACACAATCGGATCTGCTTGGCTCAGTTCTATGTCCGACAATGAACGTAACAACTTGAGGAGTTCTGAGACCCCCTAACTTGTCAGGGTGGGTAGCTTTCTGTGCAGGTGGCACACTAAAACAGCTGAGACCATTGGCGAGCTGGGAAGCCAGCAGTAACTTCCTGACTTCCGCCTTTGACCTACGCGCTTTCTTTAGTGCATGGGAAAGCCATGCTGGGACAGGCATGTCCGATATTTAAACTTGCAAAATAACCATTGGCTGCTGCTTTAATTGAGGATGCTGACTTTAACTCTGTGAGCATGGGTCTCTCGAGCTTCAGGAGATTAGCCATGGGAGACAAGGCAAGAGGGCAGCAGGAAGTGACAGGGCTGAGCAATCGACAGAAAAGGAAGGTCTTAAATACTGAGATTTGACACTTGTTTCCTTGCTTAAGTGAAAGGCTTTTTGCTCACTGGACTTGTTCTGAGAGTGCACTTTCACTGCTTTGAGGGTGATTTCTACTACGCTGGAGTCTTTTTGCCTTTGATCTGTACTTCTCTGCAGTATGGCAAGTGCCAGTGCAGCTCTACCTCATCCTCAGGTGAGGAACCAGAGACGCAGAAACAGCAGAAGAAGCACAAACAGGAGCAGCAGCATCATTCTCCTCAGCAACCCCCCCTCCGCACTCCCGTCCGCACTCCCCCACTCACCATTACCATCCCCACAGGGCAAAGGTGATGAGCACAGAACATAGCGTATTCAGACAGAGGATCAACTTCCTGGACATGACTGAGCAGAAGTGCTTCAGGAGGATCACACGTTACAGATGTTTTGAAACCCCTGGAAGAAGACGCCATTTCAAGTGGATCAGGTTGGCATCACGTTGCCAATGGCAGTCAAGATCCACCGTTGTTCTTAATTTCTTTACTTCCAGCTCTTTCCAGGCAGCTCTAATCTTACAGCCTGATGCCCACAAATACATCTCCCAAGCGACAGATGCCATTTGAGCACTTCAAACTGATGAGGCCTGTCAGAATAGGTAGGCGCTTGGATTTGCTTCCCCAGACTGGATTCCCACAGGTCCAGGGAGTCATAGATTGCACACACGAAGCAATCAAGGCCTCCTCAGATATTCGAACCTCGAAGCAGATTCAGCAGAATCCTTGGACACAAGGGCTACACTCTGGAAAAAGTCAGTATGCATTTATATAGCATCTATCTTGGCCACTGGAAGTCCCAAAGAGTTTTATAGCCAACAAAGGACATTTTCTTCTGGCTTGGCTGAAGACAACTATGAGAATTTGACACCAGGCCATCTCAGAGGGCGTCTACATGTCAACCACTTTGCTGTGGGTCTGGAGTCAGATATAGGCCAGACCAAGTAAGGATGGCAGATTTCCTTCCCTGCAGGGCATTAGTGAACATTGATGGCAATCGATGATAGCTAAATGGTCGCCATTACTGAGACTAGCTCCCAATTCCAAATTTTTATTAGTTGAACTTAAGTGCCCCCAGCTGCCATGGTCGGATTTGAGCCCATATCCCCATGTCTGTCATGCACCCCAGAGAATTAGGCTGGGTCCCTGGATTACCTAGTCCAGCGACATTACCACTGTGCCACCATCTCTGCCCATATTGCTGATTGGTCAGAATGCAGTGCATGTTATGCTACCTATCCCATTCCATGAAATTTAAGTGAATGGGAGCCATAGAATTGACTCAATGGAATCTGATGTAAAATAGAAAACCGTGTTTGATTCTTCAAGGCCTAGCTTCTTTATATTTTTCTTCTATAATGAGCATTACTTCAGTCACACTTGAATCTTTCCTTAAGCCACAAAATTAATTCAGTTAAAGAATAAGTTAGCATTAAAGCCGATAGGCGTGAATAATTCTGGTGAGCCAACTTTTATTCAAATCCTGCCATGGGGTGGATTTTTTTTTCTGTTACTTCCACTGCTTTCAGCGTTTAGTGCACCAGAACAAACGTGGTTCGTCGTACGAACCCGTGGATCTTGGCGTGTAAGCTGACCTGTGAAAAATTGCCCCAGAAACGGGGGCCGGTTTATATGCCCGAGTATAACAAGCGAACTGCTGATGTGGGTCTGGGCGGTCGCCATTTTTGTCATTCACCACTCGGGCTCTGCTCTGTACGGGTGTGTCTTAAACTCCGGCGCAACTTGGCCCATATCGCCTGCTTTTGCATCCAGTTAGGAGGCATTGCTAAGTAAAACATCCAGTGGTGGGGGGGTGAAAAATGGAGGCTGGCTACTAATGTGAGTAAAACACGTTATGGCTGAAAAGGGTGGTCGACTTATACGCTGACTATATGCATTTGTTTTGGGGCCCTATTAAATGGGGTTGTCTGATGTGCCAGGTCAACTTATACCCTGCGATGTACAGTAACATGGATGTAGTGAATTGACCTCATCAAAACTAAAATCAGGCACATTTGCTTTTTTTCATTTGAGATTCCAGCCAGGTATAAGTTTAATAGTTTTCACTATTGACAAAAGGAAATACAAGGTGATGGTAGTTTGTGGAGGATTTCAGTCAAATCCCTGTTTCATGGAATGAGAGGGCACCAATTAAGATTTACAAACGCCGTAAACAATTTCTAAATGTTCTGGTCTGAAAACCTCGTCAGCTCTATCAACTACGTGCTGGAGCAGTTTGCGTATAAATTTGTTTTTATCGATGATGCACCGTGCATGAAGGTTCTGTGGATAGTTGCACATTATGCATTCAGCTACGTTGGAAGTGCGCA
This sequence comes from Cetorhinus maximus, assembly GCF_964194155.1. Classification (NCBI taxonomy): domain Eukaryota; kingdom Metazoa; phylum Chordata; class Chondrichthyes; order Lamniformes; family Cetorhinidae; genus Cetorhinus; species Cetorhinus maximus. The sequence continues at coordinate 132,515,552 of NC_135888.1, read as the reverse complement.
GGAGGTTGCCATGGTGATTCTGACTCTGTACACGTTAGCTGTGGGCTTCCTGAACTTGCTGATATTTATTTCTTGCTCGCTTACCAACAACAAACGCAACTTGCATTTAACATAGTAACACGTCCCAGGGCATTTCACAGGAGCATTAGAACACAAACCTTGATGTGGAGCCACATAAGGAGATATCCAGACAGGTGAGCAAAGATCTTGGTCCAAGAGGCGTGTTTTAACAAGCATCCTAAAGCAGGAAAGAGAGGCAGAGAGAGGGTGTTCCAAAGATTAGGGCGAATGGTGGGGTGATTACAATCAGGGATGCTCAAGAGGCCAGAATTGGAAAAGGGCACCTTTCCTGGTAGGTTGTAAGACCTATTTTTTTTCCCCTTTATTCTTTCATGGGATAGGAGCGTTGCTGGCAAGGACGGCATTTGTTGCCCAACCCTAATTGCCCTTGAACTTACCTTGCTAGGTCTTTTCAGAGGGCAGTTAAGAGCCAAACACATTGCAGTAGGTGTGGAGCCACATGTAGGCCAGGAGATTTCCTTCCCTAAAGGGCATGAGTGAATCAGATGGGTTTTTTTTAACAACAATCAATGATAGTTTCCATTAAATCAATGATAGCTTCCATCACTAAGACTAACTTTCAATTCCAGATTTGAACCCATGTCACCAGAGCATTAAGCTTGGAGTCCCTGGATTACTAGTCTAGTGACATTACCACTACACCACCATCGCCCCAGAATGAAATTGTAAAGATAGGGAGGGGTGAGGCCATGGAGGGATTTGAAAACAAGGATGAAAATTTTAGAATGGAGGAGTTGCTTAACTGGGAACCAACGTAGCTCGGTGAGCAGAAGGACGACGGGTTAATGAGTCTTGGGGCGAGTTAGGATATGGGCAGCAGAATTCTGGACAACCTCAAGTTTACAAAGGGTAGAATGACAAAGTAGAGGCAACAAAGGCATAGATGAGGGTTTCAGCAGCAGCTGAGTTGAGGCAGGGCCGGAGCCAGGTGACGTTACGGGGTGGAAATAGACGGTCTTAGTGATGGTGCGAAAATGAGGTTGGAACCTCATCTCAGGTTCAAATATAACACCAAGGTTGCAAACCGTCTGGTCCAGTCTCAGTTCGGTCTGGTTCACTGTCAGGCAGTTGCCAGGGAGAGGGATGCAGTTGGGAGCTAGTGACCAAAGATCTTCCCAATATTTAGTTGGAGGAAATTTTTGCTCATTTGGTACTGGGCGGTGGGCAAGCTGTCTGATAATTTAAAGACTGTGTAGGAGTCGAGAAGGGAGGTGGTGAGGTAGAGCTGGGTGTCGTCGGATTACATGTGAAAACAAACATGTTTTTCGATGATTTCGTCAAGGGGGAGCATATAGATAAGAAACGGGTGGGGGTACGCAAGGGCACATCCTTGGGGGACACCAGAGGTGATGATGCAGGAGCAAGAAAGGAAGCCATTGCAGGTGATTCTCTGGCTATGAGTGGATGTTTAAGAATGGAACCAGGTGAGAACAGTCCAACCCAGTAGGATGACAGTGGAGAGATTTTGGAGGACGAGGTGTGGTCAACTGTGTCGAATCGAAGGTAGTAGACAGATTGAGAAGGATGAGGTGGGATCGTTCACCATTGTCGGTGTTGTAGGGTGTCATGTCTGACTTTGATAAGAGACTTTTTGGTACTGTTGCAGGGGCAGAAACTTGATTGGAGGGTTTTGAGCATGAAACTCTGCAAGAGATGGGCGTGGATTTGGGAAGCAACAGCACATTCAAAGATTTTGGAGAGGAAAGGGAGGTTAGAGGTGGGGCGGTAGTTTGCAAGGATGGTGGAGTCAAGGGCTCATTTTTTTTGAGGAGAGGGATGACGAAGGTAGATTTAAAGGAGAGAGGGGCAACATCTGGAGATAGAGAACCATTAACAATATTGGCTAGCAGGAGGGGAAGTTGGGTCATCAGCTTATTGGTGAATGGGATCGAAGGAACAGGAGGTGGATCTCAAGGGCTTAGTGACTCCAGAGAGGGCCCGAGGCGAGATAGCAATGAAGCGAGAGAAATATGTGAGTTCAGGGCTGGGGCAGGACAGACCTTGGAGGAGGTTTGGCCAAAATGTAGTGGCAGAACCAGCCGGTCAGATTGTCTCAACTTTAGTGACAAAGAAATCCATGAGCTCCTCGCATGTCACTGGAGGTCAGGGTGGAGGTGAGAGGGGTGAGGGGCTTGGGGATACGGTTTCTAGCAGGGAAAAGAAGCCGAGGATTGTCTTTGCATCCCAGAGTGATCGCGGAATTGTGAGCAGTTTTAGCAGCCAAGAGCTGGGCTTGATACTGCTTTGCCTGGCCCAGCCAGATCAGGTGGTAAATGGCTAAAGCCGTTGTCCGCCATTTAGGTCAGTTTTCCTTGGACTTAAGGGAATGGAGATGAGGGCTGTACCAGGGGGAGTGGCCAGAGAGAGAGAGAGGGTAATAGTTTTACTGGGGACCAGGGCATCGGAGAGGTGAGCAGACTGGTAGCAGCAGAAACGTTGTGGTGAACAGAGGGTCAAAAGCTACACCATTAGGATTTTGAAAGCGCAGTTGTAGGTGAATTGGGGGAGAGTTTTCTCAAGGGGGTCGATGCAGAAAGAGGCAGGGTTTCTCCTGGGAATTCTGGAGGGAGAGATGGAGAGGGTCAGTGGGATGTGATCTGTTGAGTTCAGAGGGTCAGCAGCTGCGAGGGATGAGTTGGATGGGAAGGGGATTGGGGATATTTTGTCCCCAGTGGGTGTGCTGGGCGGGAAGGCTGGGGAGACAGTTGGATGGGGCAGTTGGGTTTGCCACTCGTGAGGAGGCAGTGACTGTGTCTCAATGGTTCCTTTGGAGGATGCCAAGAGGGGCATAGAGGGAAGATATAACTTATCTAGGAAGGAGTTGGGAGCAGGAGAGCCAGTAGGTCAGAGAGCCCTGAAGGACCGGGGTAGGGATTTGTCAGGGCAGGGTACCTGAAAGGGAAGAGCTGAAATGAGGGATTTAGGAGGGAAAGAGAAAAAAGAAGTAAGAAGAAAAAGGGGTGATGGCACCCCACTCCCCACCTTAAACATTCACTCCCTCCACCACCGACGCACAGTGGCAGCAGTGTGTACCATCTACAAGATGCACTGCAGGAACTCACCAAGGCTCCTTAGACAGCACCTTCCAAACCCACAACCGCTACCATCTAGAAGGACAAGGGCAGCAGATAGATGGGAATACCACCACCTGGAAGCTCCCCTCCAAGCCATTCACTCCCCTGACTTGGAAATATATTGCCGTTCTTTCACTGTCGCTGGGTCAAAATCCTGGAACTCCCTTCCCAACAGCACTGTGGGTGTACCTACACCATATGGACGGCAGCGGTTCAAGAAGGCAGCTCACCACCACCTCCTCAAGGGGCAATTAGGAATGGGTAATAAAAAGTTCTGGCCCAAGCAGCGATGCCCACGTCCCGTGAAAAGAGCATAAAAGAGGAGTGATGGGCTCAGGGTTGGAACTGCAGCCTAAATGTGCAAGTGAACGGACACAGGAAAATTCAAGTTACGTTGGCCTGGTTGTGAAGCAGCTATTAGGATACGCATGTCCTGGCAGTAAACAGAGACTAAAGAGACAAAATGAAGGAGTCGAGAGTTAAAGTCAGAGGTCCTGTGGTGGGAGATAGGGTAAGCTTTACCTCATGCCTTCCTGCTGTTTATCTGCGATCTCAAGCAGCTCAACATCAAACCGCAGCATGTTGCAATTAGCAGGGATGTTCAACGGTGTCCACCCAGAATCTAAATAATCTGAAACGTGTTTAATGTGCTTGGCACTGCCAACTCGCGCAGCAGAAAACCAAGTGATGCAAGACCATCAACTTCTAGAGATAGTACACTTACTGCTGTAACCAGCGCCTGCTGCCCATAACCCACACAGATTCTGGTGGTGTGAAGCCTGTTTCTAGTAGAGTGGCTTGGGCTGTTGACTCATGGAGAGGTGATGTGGAACTACGGCAAGTGGAAATCAGAGGACCGACGCCTCACTGCAACCCTGAAATATTTGCTGGGTTTTGTTTTGTGATTTTATTCTTTCCTCAGCCTGTCAATAAACCCGATCGCTTCAGTAATAGTGATTGAAAGTAATAAACGCAAGACGCAAGTATTGAATTGTTGACTTGGATTATTGTTAACTAGCGTTTTGTTGCCTTGTGCTGTTTTGTCAGGTGTCTCGAAAGGCAAATCTCCGGCAGTGTTGATTGTACCTGCCGCCCTGGTTAACCCATTTTCAGAGGATGAAGCAGAGATCATAAGTAATGTCCCCCCCAGGGCCCTGCCTTTGTTTTTGAGTGTTCTCTGTGGGACAGCTGCCAAGCTCATTCCCAGCAGATTAGGCTGTTGACAGGCTCCATGTCTTTGGTTGGTTCATTGACTGCATTTTTGAATGTTCATAAATGTCACTGGGTCAAAAGCCACTCTACTTATACAACCGCTACCTCATTGACCTAAAGGGAAACATGAACTGCAGCTCCACATTTGAAAGCTCATGAATATTAGAGGAAACTCATTCAAAGCCAGCGTGGCTTTTGCCGTCACCTTTCCGTGACATAGTTTTGTACGACCTTGTAAACACAGCACTCGGTGAAGGATGCCTTTTGTAAAGGCTTTTTGTAATCTCAGTGTTAACTCTGTGTTCTGCCACATTTAACCAGGATATTGTTGTCAGAATAATCTTCCTTCATTCCTGTTTCAAGTTTAGTGAACGCTGAATTTCAATTTCTTTGGATCGGTTGCTTTTGAAACCACCTTGCTTTTGTCATCGAGACTCCCTACTTTGTCTTATATCAATTCTGGAGAAAGGGGATCGACCTGAAATGTTAACTTTGTATCTCTCTCCATACATGCAGCCTGACCTGCTGAGTATTTCCAGCACTTTCTGTTTCTATTTCCCCATTTGATGCATCTGGTTCAATTTTCTTTTGCTACTTTGAGTTAGATACGAACATACGAAATAGGAGCAGGAGTAGGCCATTCGGCCCCTCGAGCCTGCTCCGCCATTCAATAGGATCATGGCTGATCTCCTTGTGTTTCGATTTCCACATTCCTATCTGTCCCCGATAAGCTTGGATTCCCTCGCCTAACAAGAATCTATCTACCTCTGTCTTAAAAATATTCAATGACCCTGCCTCCACTTTGAAGGCACAGAGTTCCAAAGTCACACAACCCTCTGAGAGAAAATTATTCTCCTTATCTCTGCCCTAAATGGGCAACCCCTGATTTTAAAACAGTGCTCCCCTAGTTCTGGACTCACCCAAAAGAGGAAACATCCTTTCCACATCCACCTTGTCAAAGCCATTAAGGATCTTATATACTTCAATCAAGTTACCCTTCACTCTTCTAAACTCCAGTGGAAACAAGCCCAGTCTGTCCAACCTTTCCCAATAAGACAACCCACTCATTCCAGGTATCAATCCAGTAAACCTCCTCTGAATCACCTCCAGTACTTTTACATCCTTCCTTAAATAAGGAGACCAGAACCGCATACACCATTCGAGATGCGGTCTCACCAATGCCCTGTATAACTGAAGCCATAACGTCCTTACTTTTATGTTCAATTCCCCATATGTTCGGCCTATATAAACCTTATTATTTGCCAAATCCCCCAGTGTAATGTATTATTTATCAGGACGCCATACAGATGCCCTGTAGATATGCTGTTCGTTGCTCTAAGGGTTGGGTGTGAAGACTAGTTTACGTTCATTGTTCAGTATACTGTTCACAGAGGTTCCTAGAGCACTGTGCTTCTCAACATTGGGGATCTATGGCAGTTTTTTTTAAGTTAGGTTATACCACTAAACCTTGAGCATCGCTGTCTGTCGTTGGTGGAGATGGAATGATACCAGTCCATATGACACCAGTCCGATGAGTGCACCCTAAGTGTATTGTATTCCCACAACCAGCATTTCTGTCTAGTGAATATAACTGAAGCATCCTCAGGAACAAGAAGGCAAACAATTGAATTTAAAATTCAATAGATCTGTAATTGAAAGCTAATCCCAGTAACCAGGAAATTATCATCAATTGCTGTGAAAACCCATCTGGTTCACTAATGTCCTTTAGGGAAGGAAATCTGCCATCCTTACCTGGTCTGGCCTACATGTGACTCCAGACCCACAGCCATGTGGTTGACTCTGAAATTACCTGGCAAGGTCAGTTCAAGGGCAATTAGAAACGGGCAACAAATGCTAACATTGCCAGTGATGCTCACATCCCATTAAAGAATTAAAAAAAAAGCCTATTCTTTTTGAACTAAAATGCATTTCTAACCACCTAATCTCAGAAGCTCTTCTCTAAAGCAAAACATCATCTTGCTTTGGATCCATTTGCGAAGTTTACCCTCTGGTGATGTATTCCACCAATGGATTTAGCTGTTATGTAAAACCGTTCCAGCTCACTTTGCTTTGTCTTATTTTCTTCACTGTTTCTTTCAATTTCCCCTCCTGAATCCTGCCGGGGGACAGATTCACAGTGTCGGATACCTCCCAGTACTTTGTTCAAGTGGCCATTCTCCACGCATGGACCTAGGCAGGGTGTGGGCAGGCGAGTTGATTGTAAGGACACAACAGTCCAAGCCGATGTTTGATCACTTTCCAAAAGCAGAGGTCAGTGGAGATGAACGAGGACTGCAAACACTTGGCTGCAGCCCACAGTCCCCCTCCCCTCCTCCCCACCAACCTTGCTAGTCCAGGGGGGCAGAGCACAGTCTGTTGCAGAACTCTGCTTGCAGCTTCAGGATTTCCAGGCTAATCTGTACATGCCTGACATCCTGATGTCACTGTTAGTTTCAGGGGGTTAATGGCAGCCAACGCTAACAGTCTGATATCAACGCACCCCACCTCCCCCACCCCGCCCAAAACACCCACCACCTGCAAAATAGGGCCCATTATGACTGTTCTGCTTAAACTCAGGAATATTTAGTCAGAACATACACACACAAAGAAGAAGTCAAGAATTTTGTCCATTAAGCTCAGGGCTCTGGTATTCTCACTTTGAGGCAGCGCCTAACTGCAGTTTGAACACGCTGAAGTCTTTCATTTCATCCTCCTCGCTGGTAGATCATTTCAAATGCCCTTCCAGTAAATCATTTTTTAAATAAAGGTCTGCTCGGAATCATTTCATGTTTTAAAACTTATCTCCTCTAAACCACCTTTACAGTTTACAGAACCCCAGCTTCTCTAATCTTCCCGACACAGCTCATCCTTTTACATTTGGGATCATTCATGCTGCACTTCACTGCATCCTTCTAGAGTATATGTACTTCTACTGAAGTGCGACAACCAGTGTATTCAAAATCCAAGTGTGGTTAGCCAAGTGTGTAGTATAGCCTCAGTGTAACCTCTTGTTGAATTTTATATTCCACTATTCTGGCTGTGTATCCCAATACTCTTTTTGCCTTTCTAATTGCTTCTTCACATTGGCCTGACATTGAAAAGACCATCTATTATTACTCCCAGGTCCTTTTTACAGTCTCTGTGCTAAATCTATTCTCTACGTTAAACGCCTGTGTTGCTCTTTGTTCCAATATGCAGTACTTTACACATCTCAATATTAAACTTCAATTGCCAATCAATTGCATAACAAACCCAGGTCCACGGCAAAAGGTCAATTCCATCTTTTGTCCACGCTGCACTCAATTTTAATGTTGGCTGCAAACTTAGGTTTACAAATAGTTTAATTCTCTGCCCAGATTGCTCATGTCAGTTAACCGAGACAATCTGAGATGCAAGCGCCAGCCCCTGTCTCGTGGTATCCTGTGGTATCAGCATACTCCCCCATTCTAACAATCAACATCCTGGGGGTTACCATTGACCAGAAACTGAACTGGACTAGCTATATAAACTCTGTGGCTACAAGAGCAGGTCAGACGCTAGTAATTCACCTCCTGACTCCCCACCATTTACAAGGCACAAGTCAGGAGTGTGATGGAATACTCTCCACTTGCCTGGATGAGTGCAGCTCCAACAACACTCAAGAAGTTTGACACCGTCCAGGACAAAGCTTGATTGGCACCCAATCCACAAACATTCATTCCCTCCATCACTGACGCACAGTAGCACCAGTGTGTACCATCTACAAGATATAGTGCTGGAACTCACCAAGGCTCCTTAGACAGCGTCTTCCAAATCCATGATCACTACCATCTAGAAGGACAAGAGCAGCAGATAGATGGGAAAACCACCACCTGCAAGTTCCCCTCCAAGTCACTCACCATCCTGACTTGGAAATATATCGCCATTCCTTCACTGTCGCTGGGTCAAAATCCTGGAACTCCCTTCCTATCAGCATTGTGAGTATGCCTACATCACGTGGACTGCAGTGGTTCAAGAAGGCAGCTTGCCACCAACTTCACAAGGGCAATTAGGGATGGGCAATAAATGCTGGCCTAACCAGCGACAGCCACAACCTGTGAATGAAAAACGAAAAGCTCTACCACCATGATTTTGGTTTCTTTTTTTTTGTTCAAATTCTTACTCAGTCTCACATTGTAATCTGGATGTCCATAAATTTCACTTTTATCTCCACACTGATATGTGGGATTTTGCCCAAATACATTCTCCTGATGATGAAGATGATGATGATCAACAGCGACGAGAAAACTCAAGTTTTGTAACAAGGAAGGAACTCACTAGATGCTACATTCTAGCCACTTTCCTGTCTACCTCAGAAACCTGGACAATATATCTGTGGAAAAGCAATAGAGGCCTTTGAAATGTGCAAAAAGCATTTAGGAAGGCAAATGGTATGTTGGCCTTTATTGCAAAAGGATTTGAGTACAGGAGTAAGGATATCTTACTGCAATTGTATAGGTAGGGTTGCCAATCCTCCCGGAATGACCAGGAGTCCCCCGCAATTTGCCTTAATCTTCCAGAGGCCAAACAAAGCATTCCGGGAGCATGTCAGCTCCCAGCAATGGCAGCCAGGCCAGTCCACCAGCCAATCACAGCGCGAGCTTGGGTACATCTGACATTCTCTACGTCATGGACTGGCAGCCAGCCAATCATAGCCTGCGTTCAGGTACCACCTGACCTTCCCTACATCTGGGACCGGCAGCCAGCCAATCACAGCCTGTGTTCAGGTACCACCTGACCTTCCCTAACTCAGGAACCTGCTCCCCCAGCCATGGAAAAGCCTGACTCAGCAGAGGCCACTTGACGGAAATATCTGAATGGCCTACAGATCGCGTGACCAGACGAAGTCTTTGTGTATAAGATTATGAGGGACCTAGATAGGGTGACACTTTTTACATTAGTAGAAGGGTCAATAACCAGGGAGCGTAGATTTAAGGTAAGAGGCAGAAGGCTAAGAGGGGAGTTGAGGAGAAATTTCTTCACCCAGAGGGTGGTGGGAGTCTGGAACTCACTGCCTGAAAGGGTGGCTGAGTCAAAAACTCTCATAACATTTAAGAAGTATTGAGATACCCACTTGCGTTGCCAAAGCCTCCAGGGCTATGGGCCAAACGCTGGAAAATGGGATTAGTGCAGTCAGATCTTTGTTGACCAGCGTGGACACGATGGGCCAAATGGCCTCGTTCTGTGCTGTAAACGTCTATGAGTCTATGAGACTAGTGCTCCAATCAGGTGAGGCAATGCCTACACGGGCTTCTGAGGTGGAGAAAAGGGCATCGATTATGAACCAAGGTTAGGCTCAGCTGAGGTTGGTTGGATGCTGGTATAGTGATTAATTAGTGTTATTAAAGTTATTAATTAGTGTCGGATTGAGTTGATGGTGACCGGGTGGACTGTGTTGCGCTGCGGATTCCCATCCCCAGAGCAACTGGCAGGGGAAGGAATTGTTTAGGTTCAGTAGTGGAATTTAGTGAAGGCAGGTTCATTCCCTCTCACTGAGTGTCACAGGCCTTTTCTCTAGTTTCACCCGCTCGCGCCACACAACCGGCTTTCCATGACCTCACTGCCGTCTCCTGGAATATGTCCAACCAGAGTTGGCAACCTTATGGCTAGAGCCTTGTCGCACCTGGAGTACCATGTACAGTTTTTGTCTCCTTACCTAAGGAAGCAGATACTTACCACAGAGGGAGTGCAACGGAAGCTCACCAGACTGAAGCCTGGGATGGTGGGATTGTCCTATGAGGAGAGGTTGAGGAGACTGGGCCTGTATTTGCTAGAGCTTAGAAGAATGAGAGGCGATCTCATTGAAACCTACAACATTCTCACAGAGATCGACAGGGTAGATGCAGGTAGGATGTTTCCCTTGGCTGGGGTGGGGGGTCTAGAACCAGGGGACGCAGTCTCAGAATAAGGGGTAGGCAATTTTAGGGCTGAGATAAGGAGGAATTTCTTCACTCAGAGGGTAGTGAATGTTTGGAATTCTGTACCCTGTGGAGGCTCTGTCACTGAGTATGTTCAAGACAGAGATTGATAGATTTGATGTCAAGGGCTATGGGGAATAGCGCGGGACAATGGCATTGATGTAGAAGATCAGCCTTGATCTAGTTGAATGGTGGAGCAGGCTCAAAGGGCCGAATGGCCTACTCCTGCTCCTATTTCCTATGTTCCTATGCGGAAACTAAGACGTAAACTCCATACACAGACCATAAGGCAAGTGAAGAGGTGCTCGAAATTGCAAGGGCAAAAAGAATTCTAAAAAGTGACTTCCAGAAAAGAAAATATCAGTTTTTTGGGCGTTTGACCAGAGCTGAAAAGCGACAGAGATCTCTTTTGGAGGGCAAAGTGGAGGGCAGCAGAAAGAGGGGTCGGACTAGGTTTAGTTGGATGACGGACGTCACAGAGCGGCTGCAGACGAGCCACAGCGGATGTGTGAGAATGGCTCAAGACAGACGAGCGTGACACACCATGACCGCGGATCTCCTGGTAGGTGTAGCTACAAGCAGAGAGAGAGAGAGAGAGATGATGAAGGAAGAATATTTTTGCCAGACTTCGTAACATTGGTTTAAATGATATATCCAAAGGGCAATAATCCAAATGGCAGGACGGGCAACTTGATAACGTGACATTAACTGGTTTTAAACCTGATTTTCATGTTGATAGAGGTTGGCATTTGTTCTGTTGACAGAGCAGATTGTGTGACTGCTATGAGGTCATTGGGCCTGAACAGGGGCACAGGAACTGCTACACACAAAAAAAGACCAAGGTCCACCTAGTTTGCCTGTCAGTGGCGTGGAACAACCCACTGGAGCAGATGTCGATCAATCTCCATCAGCTAGCCTTCAGTAGACCCAGACACCAAGTGAGGAATGACTCAGCGATGGACAGCTTTGAGGAATAGCTGACTTTGGACCTCCCAAGGACATTACACTGACCATATGTCATGCCACATATTACTCCCAAATATTATTTTCTAAAAGAAGCCTATCTAATTTGCATTTGAATGAAGCAACACCTTCTGCTCCTTATATCTCCCAAGAGATACTGTTCCATAGTTGGACCATTCACCCACTATAATGTCTCTGGACAGGCTAGGCTTGTATCGCTGGAACTTAGAAGAGTAAGGGGAGACTTGATTGACACATATAAGATCCTGAGGGGTCTTGACAGGATGGATGTGGAGAGGATGTTTCCTCTTGTGGGAGAATCTAGGACTCTGTTTCGAAATAAGGGGTTTCCCATTTAGGACAGAGATGAGGAAAAAAATTTCCTCTCAGAGGGTTGTGAGACTTTGGTATTCTCTTCCTCAAAAGGTGGCTGAGGCAGTCATTGAATATCTTCAAGGCACAGATAGATAGATTCTTGATAAGCAAGGGGGGTGAAAGATTATCGGGGGTAGGTGGAATGTGAGGTTAAAATCACATCAGCCGTGATCTTATTGAATGGTGGAGCAGGCTCGAGGGGCCAAATGGCCTATTCCTGCTCCTAATTCGTATGTTTGTAGATATACATTTTGACTATATCCCCTAAGCCATGTCATCCAGTTTATTGTTCTGGACAAGATGAAACATCTTGACACGGTCATCATTTTCTACTCCCTGTAGAATCCTCAAAGCAACAATCATACTACCATTCAACCTTCTCCTTTCCAGTAAGATCTAGCCCAATTTACATCATTGCTTCTCAATCCAATTCCTTCATTTCCTCTATCATTACTCTGGTAATTCACTAGTTAGCGCAAGAAACCTTACCACAATATCATCCAAACAACTTTTACCCATAATGATTGCCTGAAAACCAAAATTCAGCTGATTAGAAATATGTACTAAAGGCTTGGGCAGGCGTTTGGTTTGTAAAAGATATTTTTGAGTCAGCAATGGAAAATGTTATGCCTGAAAGTAAATTTGAGGCATTGGCTAAGCGGGATGTTGCTATGTCCTCCATTCGCCCCCTATTATCATACCGTGGCCCATTAGGCCCAAGTTCATTCCTACCTTTTCCTTCTTTCTGCTCATGTATTGACATGACCTTCTCAGTGCCGCAGTCATATTTGAGTTTACTCAGTGAATTCTGCTCGGAACTCGGACACAGCAGGAGACTCCAAGGAAGACAGCGGAAATGCTGTGGGGATGTCCTCAAAGCATCTCTGAGGAGGTCAAACATACCCCGCCAACTCATGGGAGACCCTGGCTTGTGACCAACCAAAAGGCTCATTCAAGAAAGGCACCAAACACATGGAGAGACTTTGTCGGGAAGGTGCGGAGGCAAAGTCGAGGCATCGGACAGAGCACACAAGCCTCCAAACAACCCATCTAACTTCAAGCACTACCTGCCCCACATTTTGTAGAGTCTGCAAATGACATATTGAGCTCATCAACCATTTTAGAACCCACCGAACCAGTGTGGAAGCAAGTCATCATCGATCCCGAGGGACTGCTGAAGAAGAGCAGACAGCGAATGTTGGCAGGTTTTTTTTTGATATCAATGGTAAGGCCTCTACTTGTACCAAGTGCCCAAACGTGCATTTTCCAATAGTGTGCCTTGATTTTAACCAATAATTTCCCCCCTTCCTAGCTAGGGGGCAAAGCTCAGTTGTAATGCTCGAAAGCTTCAGAGACTTGGATCAGGTAACTTAGCATCAATGCACTGGTCAGTGTAGCTCAAAAGGCATCCGAGGAATTAACCTCTTAGTGCGCGCATCTGAACGTTAGAGAGTGTTGTGGGTGGAACTGGGCTTGAGTAGAATCGAGTGGAAGCCACTCCTCTTACAAGATGTCACTTCTGCCCAGAGCACCCCTTCAGCTGCATGTTCCTTAACTCTGATTCTTTACCTCTCAGTCAGGAGCTGTCCAAATGACTAATTGTGCTAATTCTGTGGCTAGGCTCCATCTGCTGGACATCTGCAATGGGATGGTATACAATATAGTCTTAAATAATAGTGTGTGTCAAAGGCAGCAAGCAGCACTTGACAGAATTTGATGAAGCGGTGAACTTGAGTCAGGATAGAGGTTGGACTGTTCTTTCAAAGGAACAGTCACCTGTATAATTAATGGGCTATGACATATTTACCTTAACCAAAGTCACAAAAGACATTCTCTGTGGCTCTGAGCAAGTCGTGTTATTTCTTTGTCCTCCCTGACTTCTTTGCTGCCTTGGGCACAGTCCTCTCACTCAGTCCTTCTCCAACACCTCTCACCGATCGAGGTCTTCAAAAGGGAATCGGATACTCATCTGAAGAGAAAAAAAAATGGAGGGCGACGGGGAATGGGTGGAGGGATCGGGACTAGGTGAGCCGCTCTAGCAGACAGCCAGCATGAGTACAGGGCCACATGGGCTGAATGGCCTCCTTTTGTGCTGTAACCAATCTATGATTCTCTGATCTCTTCTCCAGCTCCATGAAACCACTTTTCCTTGGCTTGACTTGTACCTATCTAACTGTAGCCAAAACATCTCTAGCAATGGCTTCTCTATCCATCCATGGGAATGTCAACTCGAGAGCCCTCCAGGCATCCAGCCATGGCTTCTTTCCCTTCCTCAACTGCATGTTGCACTTTGACAACAGCATTTGAAATCATGGTGTTCAGCTTCCATGTATACAATAAATAAATGCAGCTCGATCCTCCATCACCTCTGCGCTGACAGATTATTGTGCTGGCATCAATTTTTAGATGAGTCTTAACTTCCTCCAGTTAAGCAATGGAAGGACTAAGGCTCATCAGCTTCAGCACTCGCCACCAGCTCCACCTGCTTCTGCGGCTGTGACCAGAGACTCTTCACAAGCTTTGGTTGATTCTGAGCCGTCCTTCACGCCTCACATTCTAATCATCACAGCGCTGCCTTGACTTATAAATGAGTAACATTGCATTTCGCTGCCCCTGCATCAGCCCATATACCGATGAAACGTTCTTTTATGCTCCACCATCTACACATTCAATTACTCCTATGCATTCCTGGGCAGCCTCCCATCCTTTGCCAGTGCAGACACAATGGGCTGAATGGCCTCCTTCTGTGCTGTAACTTTTCTATGGTTCTATGGTTCAATGATTCTTGCCCTACCCTTGGTGTCTTCAGCCACCTGGAGCTACTCTGTGGAATCCTCTTTTTAACCCCTCTGCCTATTCACCCTTTTCTCCTCCTGTAAGGCCCTCCTCAAAACCCACCTCTTTGACTCAGCTCGTTAATGCCCACTAATTTCTCTGTTCTTGGTTTAGGAGATTTGCCTTTGTTTCCCTCAGGTCTCTGGGAAGCACCTCGTTCGAAGGGTTATAATATTTTGCAAATTGTACAATGCATCACAAAACTTAGTAGGAGCTCTGTGAGGTCCTACATGCTCCTTAAATCAGCAGATGGTGGAGCAGTGTAATATCACTGGACTAGTCATCCAGAGGCTCAGACTAATGAACATGGATTCAAAACCCACCATGGCGGCTGGTGGAACTTAAATTCAATTAATAAGTCTGAAATTGAAAGCTAGCCTCAAAGCTATTATCAATTGTCGTAAAAACCCATCTGGTTTACTAATATCCTGATCTGGCCTACATGTGACTCCAGACCCACAGCAATTTGGTTGACTCTTAACTGCCCTGAAATGGCCAAGCAAGTCACTCAGTTCAAGGGCAAATAGGGATGGGCAATAAATGCTAGCCTTGCCAGTGATGCCCACATCCCATGAAAGAATTACATTTTCAGGTAAAATTTCTAGAATTAATGATAAAATAGCAAATAATGATGAACTGTTAAGAACTGTAAAAGTGCACAAAGGGCTTGTCTACTTAGAGTGGTTTTCAAACCAGTTCACAGA
Source organism: Cetorhinus maximus (assembly GCF_964194155.1). Lineage (NCBI taxonomy): Eukaryota > Metazoa > Chordata > Chondrichthyes > Lamniformes > Cetorhinidae > Cetorhinus > Cetorhinus maximus. The sequence continues at coordinate 132,500,372 of NC_135888.1, read as the reverse complement.
GACTTAATCCCTCAGGGAACAAGTTAAAACCCCTGAGCATGTTGTTAGGAGGGAAACATTACCAATTAATTGAATGTACAAATCGCCAGAGGTGGAGGGTGGGGGCTGCACAGGAAAAAATTATCTCAAGGTGGGTTATGTCAAAATGTAGGATTTGTAACAAAACATATTCAGCCTGTCCACTACCTACACGGCACAAGTCAGGAGTGTGATGGAATACTCCCCACTTGCCTGGATGAGTGAAGCTCCCACAACACTCAAGAAGCTTGACACCGTCCAGGACAAAGCAGCCCACTTGATTGGCACCACATCCACAAACATTCACTCCCCCCACCGCCGACGCACAGTGGCAGCAGTGTGTGTACCATCTACAAGATGCACTGCAGAAACTTATCAAAGCTTCTGAGACAGCACCTTCCAAACCCACGACCGCTACCACCTAGAAGGACAAGGGCAGCAGACACATGGGAACACCACCACCTGGAAGTTCCCCTCCAAGCCACTCACCATCCTGACTTGGAAATATATCGGCCGTTCCTTCACTGTCACTGGATCAAAATCCTGGAACTCCCTTCCAGGATCTCCCGCCCAGGAGATTGACGTCACATTCTGGGAGGGTTGGCAGCCCTAACCATGCTCATCCCACCATTGGCAGCACCCCTCTCTGCCACTCCCCCTCCCCCACCCCCCCTCCAGTCGCCATACAGGCTAGTTCCACAATTCATAGAATCATATGGCTGGATTTTGTGGCACCCCCTCCACCACCCCAAACCACACTCCACCCTCCACCCCCTCCCCCCGCTGCCACCTCTGCCGGGCATGATTTTGGGGGCTCATGTAAAACACGTCAGGTGACTAGCCCAACACCTTCCCGCCCAACCCCATCCTGGTCCCACAAAATATGGTAGGTGGGCAGGTGCCGAAATTGGCAGCCCACCCGCCATTTTTACGTTGCTCACGCCCTTACACAGTCGACATGGGCGGGCAGGCCAGATCCAGAAGGCCATTTTTTTTACATAACTTTGTAGATAAGGCGGAAAGGAAGAGAGAGGGGTGGCTGCACATCATTGGGTGTACCTGCACCACAGGGACTGCATCGGTTCAGTAAGGCAGCTCACCGCCACCACCTTCTCAAGGGCAACTAAGGATGGCCAATAAACGCTGGCCCAGCCAGAGATGCTCACATTCCCATAAATGAATGAAAAAATATATTTACTGCTGAACATGGGCTCCATTAGACTGCACACTAGGAATCAATTATCTTCAGCTGCTGAAGGAACTCCCAGATGAAAGTTGATCGTAAACCAATCTGATCACTGTGAGGAGAAAGGCTGGCTCACATTTTATTTTGGTCAGAGTAGAGCTGTCCCCTCTGGGCTGGTTCCCGGCCAGCTGGAAGTAAATTCTTCCGGGGACACACTCGCTGTGAGGCAGAGCCCTTGGTTCACTGGTGAGCGTGACAAGATGTAGTTTCTCCCTCACTTGGGAATAGACCAGCAATGGAAATCTGGTGAGAAAATGAGTTTGAAATATCCACCCCCCCCCGCCACCCTCCCAGTGAGCGGAGAATAGCAGCCGCCTCAGCCCTTTTTGCATCGGGTTAGGTCAGACCCGATTCCTCCTGAGCACTCCCGTGTTTGTTCAGCTCCTGTCCAGCCAGTCTGATGTGCGAATGTTTGTTGCTGTGTGTAGGTCTGAATCCCACATGGACGGACGATACCTCCAGCCAGATGAAGCAGACAACGTGAAACAGTGCCAGGGACACTCCGAGCGCTGAGACAACTCGGGACAGTCTGTGTTGGTGAGTAGTGCAAATCATATCCCCACTTGCCTCGTATTTCAAGCCAAGAAGGTTCATTTTGTAACATGTTTACGCCGATTGTCACTGAGGCGTTTTCCTTTTGGGATTTACAGTGGTATTCAGCTGATTTCTGGTGATTCGAGTCCCCCTGCTCTGAGCCGCCAAACAACAACTTGCGTTTAGATCGAGCCCTTTTCATGTGGAAAAGCATCCCGGGGGCACTTCACAAAGGGGTTCATCGGAAACAACAGGGGCGCAGCCAAAGGAAAGGATATTCGCAGGGGGCTGGTGAAGGAAAGTTTAATCAGAGACCTGGGCTTTGAACAAGGGTCTTAAAGCAGAGCGAGGCAGGGGATCTTGTATCATCCTGTAAGGAGTTTGCAGAGAAAAGGTGGGGACAGTGGGGCGTAGTGAGTTGCTCCTGCAGAGAGCCAGGACTGACACGATGGGCCGAATGGCCTCCTTCTGCGTTGTAAACCTTTGCTGGGGTGGGCGGTGGGCGCGTGGTGGGTGGAAACATACTGCCCGCCCTCCGGAAGGACACTCGGTTCCAAGATGGCCAACGTAAGCAAAAGAAGGCCGGCCGGCCGGCCGTAATAACACGGTCCGGGCAGCTTTAGGTACCTGACAGTGGGGCTTCCGTCCCTCAGCGGGAGGGAGTCCCGCGCGCATGCGCGCGAGAGCTGCTGGCCAATCTGATTGGCTGGCAGCTCTGGAGCAGCGCCAGAGTTGGGCAGTGGCCGCTGCTGGGACTGCAAGCCAGGCCTGCGGAGATCGCCATGTCATCCGCAGTGAGGTAAGTCCCGGGATTTAAGTCCTGGGGAGGGATCGGGCATCCTTGGGAGGTGGGACAAGGCGGGTGTGAAGGTAGGTTTTGGAGGCCAGGCGAGAGGAGGCACAAAAGAGAGGGTATCATCTTGGGGGTTGCCCCCAATGCGTAGAGGGCACCACCCCCACCCCCCACCCCCCCCACCTTCCTTCCCACCTTTCCAACAAAGTTACGTAAAAAAAAGGCCTTCTGGATCTGGCCTGCCCGCCCATGTCAAATGTGTAAGGGCGTGGGCAACGTAAACATGGCAGGTGGGCTGCCAGTTTCGGCACCCGCCCACCTACCATATTATGTGGGACCAGGACGGGGTTGGGTGGGAAGGTGTTGGACTAGACACCTGACGTGTTTTACGTGAGCCCCCAAAATCATGCCCGGCAGAGGTGGCAGCAGCGGTGGGGGGGAGGGTGGGGTGTTTTTTGGGGCAGTGTCGGGGGGGGGTGCCGTAAAATCCAGCCATATGATTCTATGAATTGTGGAACTAGCCTGCATGGCGACTGAAGGGAGGGGGTTGGCAGAGGGGGGTGCTGCCAATGGTGGGGCGAGCGTGGTTAAGGCTACCAACCCTCCCAGAATGTGACGTGAATCTCCTGGGCATTGCTGCTGGAAGCGATGGGGAATGTTTATACTGCTGCAGGAGTTACCCCCTCTGCTGCCAGCACTAAGGAACCTCTTGCACAGCAACATTAGCCCAAAGCTGTGCCCGCTTAGCGGTGAGTAGAAAGAGCTTCAGGGGATGGTGGGGTTGCCAACCCCACGGATTGGCCTGGAGTCTCCAGGACACGGTCGTGTGCGACCCCGGAGAAAAATCATCAGGACATTAAAACAGATTGTTTCATTTGTCGTTTTCTTTGAACATTTCCTCTTACCAGATATAAAAACATTGAAAATGAGAAAAAAGGGCTGTTTGGCTGACAGTCAGGCACCATCTCATCGGGTCATGAGTATTTGTGCTTTCCAGTTGGTGTAGGCAGTGCCATCCACAAGGATGGACGTGTTGGCCGACTGATGGCTGGAGTGTGGGGGTAAGTCATGTGATGACGCCTCCAGGAATACATTTAATCACAGTTGGCAACCCTAGGGGATTGGGGCTTAGAGCAAGGGAAGAGGTGACAATGGGACTGGCAATCAGGAAGGCAGAGACAAGAGACTGGGAATCAGGGATGACAGACAATATCCCAGCTGAGGCCGAATCAGTGTTTTATAAAGGACTGGAGAATTGCAAATGTTACATCCTTGTTCAAAAAAGGGCATAAGAATAAGCTCAGCTACTATAGGTCAGTCCGTTTAACTTTGGTGATGGGGAATAAATTTCCAGAAACAATAATTTGGGACAAAATTAATAGTCACTTGGGAAAGTGCAGTTTGATGAAGAAAAGCCAGAACAGATTTGTTAACATGGATTTGTTTAGGACAAATCATGTTGAGCTAACGTGCAGGAGTATTTTGAAGAGGTAACAGAGATGGTTGATGAGGGTAATGCTGTTGATGTGGTGTACATGGGCTTCCAAAAGGTGTTTGATACAGTGCCACACAACAGACTTGTGATCAAAGTTATGGCTCATGAAATAAAAGGGACAGGAGCAACATGGATACAAAATTGGCTGAGTGACAGGGAACAGTGTAGTGGTTATGTTTCTCAGGTTTGAAGAAGGGTCATAATGGGGCTCCCCACGGGTCGCTGTTGGAACCCTTGCTCTTTCTGACATGACCTAGATCTTGGTGCACACAGCACAATTTCAAAGTTGAGGATGATATAAAACTTGGAAGCATTGTGAACTGTGAGGCGGATAGTGTGGAATTTCAAAAGGGCAGCGACAGGTTGGTGGAATGGGCAGACAAGTGGCAGATGAAATTCAATGCAGGGAAGTGTGAAGTGATTCATTTTGGTAGGAAGAATATTGGAAGACAAAACAAAGGGGACAATTGTAAAGTGGTGCAGGAACAGAGGGACCTGGGCGTATATGTGCATAAGCCATTGAATGTGACATGACGGGTGAGAGAGCAGCTAATAAAGCATTCAGCACCCTAGGCTTTATTAATAGGAGCATAGTGTACAAGAGCAGGAAGCTTATGTTAAAATTGTACAAAACACTGGTTTGGCTTCAACTGGAGTTTTGCATCCATTTCTGGTCACCATACTTTAGGAAGGATGTGAAGGCATTGGAGACAGTGCAGAAAAGATTCACAAGAATGGTTCGAGGGGTGGGGAACTTCAAATATGAAGATGGATTGGAGAAGTTGGGACTGTTTTCCTTGTAGAAGAAAGGGTGAGTGGAGATTTGACGGAGGTGTTCAAAATCACCTCTGAGGGATCTGGACAGAGTAGACAGGGAGAAACTGTTCCCATTGGCGGAAGGATCGAGAACGAGGGGGCACAGATTTAAGGTAGTTGGCAAAAGAAGTGATGGAGACATGAGGAGAAATTTTTTCGCACGGTGAGTGGTTAAGATCCGCCTGAGAGTGTGGTGGAGGCAGAGTCAGTCAAGTCTTTTGGGAGGGAATTAGACTGTTATCTGAAAAGGAAAAATGTGCAGGGGTACGGGGAGAAGGTGGGGGAATGGCACGAGGTGAATTGCTCATTCAGAGAGCTGGTACAGACATGACGGGCCGAATGGCCTCTTTCTGCACCGTAACAATTCTGTGATTCTGTAATTAGTATAACTTCCTAACCTCTTCGCTTGTGTGCTCAATGCTTCCACTTATAAAGCCAAGAATCCCATAAGTTTTTTTTTTAACCACCTGATTATTCTCTCCTGCCATCTTCACAAGGATTTGTGTATGATTCAGAGGATGGCCAGAGAATATTTCCTAATTAGGGTAAATGAGACTACGGAGGGATTGGAAATCAATTTGCAGGGACGTGGTGGAGGGGGTGGGGTTGGGGACATGGCCAGATGAGAACATGATAAATGTTATTTTATGTGGCAAAGGAATGGAGCTGTAGAACTCAGAATTGGGTGGTTTATGAATGGTGGGAGTGTGCAGTAGAGCACTTGAGCATTTTGTCTCTCACAGTTATTCATTATTATTAATATGCTTAATCCTGTTCCCAACTGACATCAACTTGTATCTGGAATCGCTGAATTGCAATTGGGTTGAATTTTGCCCCTGTCCCAGCGCATTGACATGCTTGGAATTCCTGAACTCCATAAACCCCTCTCTCTCCCTGCCCTCTCCACTTTGACCTCCAATGACAGGTATTCAGCTAATGGATTTCTTAGTTCTCTAAGACTGAGGTCATCCACCAGCTACTTTTCAGTCCCCCATCGCCCTTGTTCTTCAAACAAAACTGTAGTAATTGTAGCTTTAAGGAATGTAGTGACTGTAGCTTTAAGACTTGTTGTGTTGTATTGTATCACGTGACAGTGTGAACGAATCAGCTCTAAACATGGGGAACCTTGGAGTGGGAGTTCTTCTTGCCGTGGAGCTTGATGGAAACATGTAACTGCTGCTGCAGCCTGTAAATAAAGTTCGATGTTTCTAATGAGAAATCTGCCTGGAAAATCAAGTCCATAACAAAAACCTTGCCACAGGCTTAGCTCTTCTCTCATCATCCCTCATGCGCTCTCCAAGCTCATCTAGTCCATGAGACTTGGGGCAGGATTTTTGCGTTTTGGGTCGGGACCCCGATATCGGGGTCAAATGGAAGGAGGAGGGCCTGACCTCACATTACATCAGAAGCAGGCATGCAGCAGGGATTTTGCCTGAATTGGCCAATTAATGTCCAGAAGCAATTGTCCAAACAAGGACGGCGGATGGGCTTTTGAAGCTGGATAGCCAATAGGGGAGCTGCAGCCTGCGGTTCCAGGTAAGGAAGAGAGGGCATCTATCTTGAAGCACCTTCTCAGCAACCTTAACAAATTTGAAACAAACAAAATGGTCACAGCTGCTGGGTCGCCATGCGGAAGGAAACAGGAACAGATGTGGCCAGGTAGGCAGTGAGGGGTGGGTGGGGGTGTTGGTGGGGAGTTTCAAAGACCTCCTGGAACACTGGCCCCTGGCCTTTCGGTGAGATACCGTCTCCAGGCAGCTGCTGTTCTCCCAATGCCATAGCGGGTCTGCAAACTGACTGGAAAATTCCAGTTGGCCTCTGGTCATTGGCCTTAATTGGCTTTTAAATTTGCTAACAAGCGGGGAGGTGATTGTTCTTCCTCAGAACCCGTCTCCATCAAAATGGTTCAATGTTGCGAGCCCACTTGCCTCCGTTCTCGCCCCATATTGGAGCAAAAATCCTGCCTTGGCCGCATTCCAGTACTGACCATCCGACGCCTCTTCCTGCCCCCAACACTAACTGACATTGTAAATAGTTTGCTTTCTTCATGTCCTGTTCCCCTTCTTATCAAAATCACTGTCACAACCCCCTTGCTCAAAAACTCACCATCGACCCCACCTGTCTCACCTCCAATTACCCTTTTGTCTCCAAAAGCCATGAATGGCCTCCCACCTCTGTGCTGCTCTGTGTTCCTGAAACTCCACATGTTTTTTTTCATTATTCATTCACGGGATGTGGGCTTCGCTGGCTGGGCCAGCATTTGTGGCCCATCCCTAGTTGCCCTTGAGAAGGCGGTGGTGAGCAGCCCTCTTGAACCATTGCCGTCCATGTGGTGTAGGTACACCCACAGTGCTGTTAGGGAGGGAATTCCAGGATTTTGACTCAGCGGCAGTGAAGGAACGGCGATATATTTCCAAGTCAGGATGGTGAGTGGCTTGGAGGGGAAATTCCAGGTGGTGGTGTTCCCACCTATCTGCTGCCTTGTCCTTCTAGATGGCAGGGGTCGTGGGTTTGGAAGGTGCTGTCGAAGGAACTTTGGTGAATTGCTGCAGTGCATCTGGTAGATAGTACACACTGCTGCTACTGTGCTTCGGTGGTGAAGGGAGTGAATGTTTGTGGATGTGGTGCCAATCAAGCGGGCTGCTTTGTCCTGGACGGTGTCAAGCTTCTTGAGTGTTGTGGGAGCTGTACTCATCCAGGCAAATGGATCACACTCCTGACTTGTGCCTCGTAGATGGTGGACAGGCTTTGGGGAGTTAGGCATGATTCCTAGTCTCTGACCTGCTCTTGTAGCCACAGTACTTATATGGCTAGTCCAGTTCAGTGTTCTGGTCAATGGAAACCCCCAGGATGTTGCTTGGATCTCTTCAACAGGTTTCTGCCCAGTTACAAATGGGCATCCTTTATATCATTCTCCCATGATCGCGCGTCGATCTCTGTAGCCTTTGGGACAATAAAGGTGCAAAGGAGAAATTTGAGAATCAGGAGGCCACCAACGGGCAGGTGAAGAAGGGAAGATAAGAGAGGGGAAGAGAAGAAACTGGAGCTGGGGGTGGGGGTGGGGGTGCTGGGGGTCTGTTTGCACCAGTAACTAACAACAACTCACTGAAATTGCACAGTAATACTGGTAGCACTCAGAGTCCCATCATAACCAACTGCAATACAATAATTCACTGATAGTACCTGAGCAACCTATTGTATTGATACAGAAAATGCTGGAAAAACTCAGCAGGTCTGGCAGCATCTGTGGAGAGAGAGAGACAGAGTTAACGTTTTGAGTCCGTATGACTGTTCATTAGAACTCGAAACGTTATCTCTGTTTCTCTTTCCACAGATGCTGTTTGGCCTGCTGAGTTTCTCCAGCATTTTCTATTTTTGTTTCATATTTCCGGCATCTGCAGTATTGTGCTTTAACCTATTGTATTAGCTGGGCTCAGAGTTAATAAAGGAGAGCTTACAAAAAATAATAATTACAGCACAGGATTTGGCCCCTGAGGTCTGGCATTCTTACCTGTTATGCCCTACACCCCAGTCCTTTTAGATTCTTCCTCTTCAAATTGTTCCCATTCTCTTTTCAATTATGTTCTAGTTTCCCCCTCATTAGCTACTTTTTGTGATGCATCCCATGGTCAAATAGAGCAGAGGGACCTGAGTGTATATGTGCATAAGTCATTAAAGGTGGCAGGATAATTGGAGAGAGCAGTTAATAAAGCAGACAGTATCCTGGGCTTTATTAATAGGGGCATAGAGTACAAGAGCAGGGAGGTTATGCTGAACTTGTATAAGACACCAATTAAACCTCAGCTGGAGTATTGCGCACAGTTCTGGGCACCACACTTTAGGAAGGATGTGAATGCATTGGAGAGAGTGCAGAAGAGATTTACAAGAATGCTTCTAGGGATGAGAAACTTCAGCTATGAGGATAGATTGGAGAGGTTGGAACTGTTCTCCTTGGAGAGGAGAAGACTAAGAGGAGATTTGATAAAGGTGTTTAAAATCATGAAGGGGCTGGACAGAGTAGATAGGGAGAAGCTGTTCCTGCTCATAAAAGGATTGAGAACGAGAGGGCACAGATTTAAAGTGATTTGCAAAAGAAGCAAATACAATGTGATGTGAGAAAAGCCTTTTCCACACAGTGAGTGGTTCGGGTCTGGAATGCACTGCCTGGAAGTGTGGTGGAGGCAGGTTCAATCGAGGCATTCAAGAGGGCATTGGGTGATTATTTAAATAGAAACAATATGCAGGGTTATGGGTGAAAGGCAGGCAGTGGCATAGTGGTATTGTCATGGCACTAATAGACCCAGGGTGATACTCTAGGTTCAAATCCCACCATGGCAAGTGATTGAATTTGAATTCAATAAACAATGTAATGTTTACTGATAACACAAAACTAGGTGGGAACATAAGTGGTGATGGGGCTACTAAGAGGCTCCAAGGTGACTTAGACAAGTTGAGTGAGTGGGCAAATACATGGTAGATGCATTATAATGTGGATAAGTGTGAAGTTAACCACATTTTTAGGAAAAACAGAATAGCAGAGTATTATTTAAATGGTGATAGATTGGGAAATGTTGATGTACAAATGTTCCTGGGTGTCCTTGAATACCAAATCACTGAAAGCAAGCAATGAAGAAGGCAAATGGTATGTTAGCCTTCATTGCAAGAGGACTTGAGTAAAAGAGCAAGGATGTCTTACTGCAGCTGTACAGGGCCTTGGTGAGACCACACCTGGGGTATTGTGCCATAGAGGGAGTGCAGTGAAGGTTCACCAGACTGATTCCTGGGATGGCAGGATTGTCGTATGAGGAGTGATTGGGCCGACTAGGCCAGTATTCACTGGAGTTTAGAAGAATGGGAGGAGATCTCATTGAAATGTATAAAATTCTGACAGGCTGGACAGACTGGGTGCAGGGATGATGTTTCCTCTGGCTGGGGTGGGGGTCTAGAACAAGGGGTCACAGTCTCAGGATATGGAGCAGGCCATTTAGGACTAAGATGAGGAGAAACTTCTTCACTTAGAGGATGGTGAACCTGTGGAATTCTCTACCACAGAGGGCTGTGGAGGCCAAGTCACTGAATATATTTAAGAAGGATATAGATAGATTTCTGGACTCGAAAGGTGTCAAGGGGTATGGGGAGAGAGGGGGACGACGGCATTGAGATAGAGGATCAGCCATGATCATGATGAATGGTGGAGCAGGCTCGAAGGGCCGAATGACCTACTCCTGCTCCTATTTTCTATGTTTCTATGTTTCCCCTAGTCTGCCTCGTCACTCCCTTTCTCCTACCCTACCGCAAGCTCCCTTCCTAGTTGCCCTGAAGAGGGAAGGGTTCTTGACCTTCAAAATGACCTTCCACATCCTCATCCTGCAAAGATTCCCCAGAAAGGACAGAGGCGGGTGCTGGCTTTTGCCTTGTCACAAATTATTCTCTCAATCTTTTTGAGTACATTGAAAATGCCTAATGGAGAACGCGTCTTTGTTCCATCCTATTAATCAAGCTTCATTAAAAGCAGATATACCGTTCTACATTCACAGTAACATTTCCTGCAAGTGGGCAACTAAAGTCATGAACCTATCGCTAGCAGCAGGTTGCATTAGCTAATGATGGAGTGAGTAATTACTTAACTGAACCTCGGTGGGTAGTGTGACAATTGTAGGGGAGGTTACTTAACACGTACATGGCTAATTTAGGTAAACTATACTTCATCTGTTGATGATAAACTTTAACCGGTGTTCATCACAATGGGTCATGGCACTTGCTTGTCTCGATGTAGATGAAATGCAGACCATAACTCTTCCCACAAGTATCAGCCGAATAATGGACATGTTTGTGGCTGTAGCTCGGTATCGTGCTGTAAATGGCACATTTACTTTCAAGAGCTGCACTTTCTACAGGACTGAACATGGGAATTATTTTGAAGTCACGACTTACGCAGGATTCCATTGAATATACAGCACGGAAACAGGCCATTCAGCCCATCCAGTCCATGCTGGCGTTTATGCTCCACTCAAGCCTCCTCCCCTCTTTCCTCATCTAAATCTATCCATATAACCCTCTATTCCCTCCTCCTTCAAATGCTTGTTTAGCTTCCCCTTAAATGCATCTATTCTATTCCCTTCAGTCACTCCCCATGGCGGTGAGTTCCACGTTCTCTCCATTCTTTGGTGAAAGAAGTTTGGACTGAGTTCCCTATTGGACTCCTTGGTGACTATTGATCGTGATGGCCTCTAGTTTTGCTCTTCCTCACAAGTAGAAAAATTCCTTCCGTATCCAATCAGGGAGCCTGCTCCACCATTCAAAGAGATCCCGGCTGAGCCTTAACTCTACATTCCTGCCTGTTCTCCCATCCACTGACTCCCTTCCAGATCAAAAATCGGTCTAATTCAGCCTTGGATATATTCAATGACGCAGCATCTTTTGCCCTCTGGAGTAGAGAATTCCCGAGATTAGCGACCCTTGAAGAAATTCCTCCTCATCTCCTTAAATGGGCGAACCCTATTTTGAAACTGTGCCCCTTAGTTCCAAATGCCCCCACGAGGGGAAACATCCTTCCAGCATCCAACCTGTCAGGCTCCCTCAGGATCTTATATGTTCCAATAAGATCACCTCTCATTCTTCTAAACTGCAATGAGTATAGGCCCAACCTGCTCAACCTTTCGTCATAACTCAACCCCTTCATCCCAAGAATCAAGCCAACGAACCTGCTCCGAACTGCCAGTGGAAGTACATCCCTCCTTAAATTGGAAACCAAAACTGCACACAGTACTCTAGATGCGGTCTCACTAATGCTCTGTACATTTGTAGCAAGACTTCCCTGCTTTTATACTCCACCCCCCTTGCGATAAAACTCAACATTTCATTTGCCTTCCTAATTACTTGTCGTACCTCCTTATTAGCTTCTGTGATTCATGTACGAGGGCACCCAGGTCCCTTTGTACTGCAGCATTCTGCAGTCTCTTTGTTTAAATAATATTCTGTTTTCTATCCTTCCCACCAAAGTGGTTCACCTCAGATTTTCCCACGTCATACTCCGTCTGCCAAATTTTTGCCCCCCCTCAATTAATCTGTCTATAGCCATTCGCAGACTCTTTGTGCCCTCCTCACAACTTGCTCTCCCATCTATTCGGGTGGAAATAAAGCAGAAATCTATCGCTCCATATTTTCACAATGCATTTATGACAGTGGGTCAAACACCGTAGCCTGCTTCCCGAAGGAATGTCAGATTTTTATCCTGAGTAGCCGTACGGGTGAAGACATGACCAGTTTCAATCCCCAATCTGAGCTGTGTTGGCCGACCTCACCCAGGGCTGTGGTCAGTGTGGTACAGCTGGTCTCAGAGCTCTAGCCAAGAAGTTGAAAATTGGACAGTGTTGCTGCCACATGGAACATCTGGCACAATTGGAGCCCTTCCCACATCTACTTACCCATGTTCCAGCGAAAAGTCAATCCCTTGCAGAGAAAAACTCTGAGGAGAGGGGAAGGGATAATGTTTTTATTGAAGTCCAACCCTGCAACTCCGCCCCCCGCTAAAAAATTGCAATATGCTGAGGGTGTATAATGACATGGGAAGAGTAACTAGTCAAACAAACCGTATTCATATTGTATGTAACTAAGGGCAGAATCTTGTTGAGGCATCGAGGGCCTCACCTGTTAGCTGGAAAGCCGGCGAGAGACCCAGCGCTGCCTCTATTTGGGAAGGCCACCCGGACCACGTGCCGATCAGGCAGCGACGAGGCCAGCCCTGGAATCAAGGTCCTGGGGCGCAAAAGTCTCGCCTGCTGAGAGCTGCGGGCCAATCAAAAGCCAGCAGCTCTTGGGCTCAGCAGCGCCACAGGTGGCTGCTGTCGGAGAGACAGGCACCGGAGTCCCAGGATCGCAGAGCGACTCAGGCCACAGGCAAGTATGTGGGGCTGGGCTTGGGGTCCCGGGGGAGAGGGGTGCAGGAGGGCTGGCAGCAAGGGTAGAGGGGTGGCCCCTACTTCCCAATGTCCAGTCCCTCGATCGGGCACTGAATGCCTTTGATCGCGGGATCCCTCCCACCACCCGCCCACCCACCCCCGAAGATTCTGCCCTAAGTCTTAAGTTACAAGCAAGGTTGGCACTAAACGATGGCCCTCTGCGTTCATGCCTGGGAGCAGTCTGAACCTTTTCCTCCTCAGCCTTTTTCTCCTGTGTGGTCCCTCTGCTAACTGCCGTGCAGCACATCTTCACATCTCTGTGCTGAGTTGAGGTTGCTTTCTCAGGAGAACAGTGCACCAGTAAAATAAATAAATAGCCAAAGACGGAATTAAGGGGCTGCAGTCTCCCAGCGGTGTTACCTGAGGGGGTGTGGTGAAGCAGTGATACCTTAGTGAGACCAGCAGGTGAGTTTGCCTACCTTTCTCTTTTATGAGGATGAACTGTTTGATTGGGTTGAAGAAGTGGATTTACTTGTCCAGTTGCCCTGCCACGAGTATTATTTCTACCTTCTCTCTTGGATAGAAGTCACTGTTTGAAAGCGATGGAATAGCCGTTTTCCGTGCTTAGCTCTGGTATCAGGCGGAGGGATTATGCAGCTGCGGCTAAAGTGTGATGTGCAATTTGGGACCTCTTCTCAAGCGAGCTCTTTAAACTTTTCTTAATCATTCAGTGCCTGTTCCGTGTGATAAAATGTAGAATGGGGTTGGCGGAGTGGGGGTGAATTAATTTCTTTTCGATGTGTTGCACTGAAGGCACTGCCTGGCTGCCCTGTGTTTCCTTCCTTCAACACAAAGAGTCTGAGCAGTTGGGATCAAAGCAGCATTGGGAGTCACTCGCTGCTGAATTATTCAGGCAGTAATGGCATGGCTGTGATGTGCAGATAAATCACATGTGAATCATTATCAGAGCCACAGGAGAATATTGAGCTCCTTCTAGCATGTGAAAACGCTGGTGTGACAGTCACAGCGTGACAGGTTCAGATAGCATACCTCCCGCTAGCAGGTATTAATCACTTGCTCATTTGCACTTTCACTTCATCTTTCTGTCCTTCTATTCCCCCCACCCCCCCTCATTTTGTTTGATCAAAAACGAAAGCTCTTTCTGGTCTCCTTTTGAAATCAGGAGAGATGTATGTGATTGCCCCTCAGCTTCACGCATAGCCACAGCATTATGAATGTCCACACTGGAGAGTCTAACTTGGAAGCAAATGAAAGGAGCATTCCTTCGGACCAATAAAGTACGCCCTCTCCATTTATATATTTTTTTCTTTTGCTTATTCTTGCCTGGGATTGGGTGTCGCTGGCAAGGCCAGCATTTGTTACCCAACCCAGATCGCCCTTGAACCGAGGGTAGCTAAAGTCAACCCCCTTGCTGTGGGCCTGGAGTTACATGTAGGCCAGACCAGGCAAGGATGGCAGCTTTCTTTCCCCAAAGGGCATTAGTGAACCAGGCGAACTCTTACGACAATCGATGATGGGTTTCGTGGTCACCGTTACTGAGGCCGACTTTATATTCCTGATTTTATTGATTGAATTTGAATTTAAATTCCACCAGCTGCCATGTGTCTCCAGAGCGTTAGTCTGGGCCTCTGGATTACTAATCTGGTGAAATGCCCCCACCTCACCCCCACCTCACCCCCATCCCACCCCCACCCCCACCCCCACACCCACCACCCCACCCCCACCATCCCACACCCATCATCCCACACCCACCACCCCACCCACCACCCCATTGGTGGCTGGGGCACAGGGCGAACTCGTCTGCTCTCTTCAAACAGTGCGATGAGATATTTTGTGGCCCCACCACCGATCCCGCACGAAAGGGTAGATGGGACCTCGGTTTAGCATCTCATCCAAAAGGTGGCATCTCCAACAGTGCAGCACTGCCTCAGCCACTGCAGCACACACATGGAGATATCAGACCAAAAAATGGGGTCAGGCTCATCAGCGAAATCTGTCGTTCTGCTACTGAGTTTCATGCGTAAATAACTCCTCGTGTAGGTTCAGTGAGATGGACAGTTGCTATCTGTCGAATTGTACCAGTGAGAAGAGGAGGAGTAAAGAGCACTGCGATATATATCGCCAAGTGACGCCCTCCTCTCCATGTGTGAGTAGAATAGCATTGGCGTGACAGTTGACATAGCAAACTGCCTCACCAGTTTGAGTGAGCGTTCAATGAGAATTGTTTTCGAGTTGCTGCACCCGTTTCAATTTCATTGGGAAAGCAAAAAAAATGACAGATTCATAAAATATTCATCCAGTATCCCTCACAATGCTTGGTAATAATGACACTTCCCACAATAATTATTCACAAATAATAAGGATTTTTTCTAAAAAACCAGGGAGAGAGGCACCTCTCACTTTGCACCGTCCATATAATGAACAATTATGTCAATTTTAAAGGAGACGGCTGCAGATTATGTCATCCACTTCGTGTGCCGGCCTCAGCTCCAAGCTCGAGTACATACCAGTTGCACGCCATTATTGTCAGTCTGAACCGCTCTTTGAGAGCTATCTTATTTTACTTTGCAGCTTTTTGTCACTGACCGAGCAAAAACATCAGTAACTCTTCACTTCAGTAAACAAGGTTAAGCTGGTTGACTCCTTGTCACAAACAGAGGAAGAAATTATCCCCAGGATCTTCCAAAATACTTCATGACTAATGAGTTACGTGCGAAATGCAGTCACTGCTGTGTAGCAGGCAGTATGTGTCCCGTGAACAGCAAATAACACGGTTTCTTTTATTCATACGTGGAATGTGGCCTTCGCTGGCAAGACCAGCATTCATTTCCCATCCTTCATTGTCCTTGAGAAGGTGGGGTTGAGCCACCTTCTCATGTCACTGCAGTCCCTGTGGTGTAGGTACGCCCACACTGACTCACAGTGCTTTGGTACAATTGGGTGACTTGCTCAGCTATTGCGGAGGGCAGTTAAGAGTCAGCCACATTGCTGTGGGTCTGGAGCCACATGCAGGCCAGGCCTGATGGTAGATTTCCTTTCATAAAGGGCATTTAGTGAAACAGATGGGCTTTTATAACAACCGGTAGTTGCACGGTCGCTGTTATTTAGACTAGCTTTTTAATTCAAGATTTATTTAATTAATTGAATTAAAATTCCTCCAACTCTCCATCCTGGGACTTGAACTCATGCACCTAGAGTATTATGGAAGGCCCCAGGATTACTAACCCAGTAACATTACCACTATGCTACCATTCCTCAGTTGCTAGTAATGGAGGAAATTGAGGGAGGAATGTTGACCAGCAGAATTGTCCCAGCTTTTGAATAGTGCCAATATAGATAGACTTATTCAACATCTATTGTCACTTCTGCCAGAAAATCCTGGATGGATTGGCCAACAGTTCCCTACCACACGTCCCACTCCCAACTGCCCCAAATTTGATAATAGCAAATGGAAGATCTAGTCCAAGATAACAACAAGACATAAGTTCCAGTGTACAACTACCGATGGTACAATTTCAGCAACAGTTTTTTAATTATTTTTTCATGGGAGGTGGGCATCACTGGCAAGGTCAGCATTTGTTGCCCATCCCTAATTGCCCTTGAACTGAATGGCTTGCTAGGCCATTTCAGAGGGCAGTAAAGAGAAACCACATTGCTGTGGGTCTGGAGTCATATGGAGGGCCCAGATCAGGTAAGGACAGCAGATTTCCTTCCCTAAAAAACATTCATGAACCAGATGGGTTTTTACAACAATCAGTGATAGCTTCATAGTCACCATCACTGAGCCAAATTTATATTCCAGGCTTATCAACTGAATTAAAAATCCCACCATCATGGTGGGATTTGAACCCTTATCCCCAGACCATTAGCCTGGGCCTCTGGATTACTAGCCTAGTGACAATACCACTACACCACCGTCTCCAACATTGGCTTTAATAAGAATAGAAAAAGTTTTCTTACAAGGGGACCAGTGTCTGTAAAGCAAAAGGAATGGTATAGGGATTTTCTGACAAGTGAGTTTTAAAAAATATTTGTTCTATCAGAGTGATTTAGTCCCAAAGATACCAACTGCCACCCCATTCCATTGTGTTCTCCAATTATATTACGGCCTGTTTCTTCTCCCCGGTGCCTGTAAACTGTTTCACAAATGTAGGCCAGTTATAGGGAGTGGATCCATTGCTTTAAGTGTAGCAGTAGGAGGTATGGTTCTTCATGGAGGGCCAGAAGACTGCTATTGAAAACCAGAGGCAAGCGCTGCTGAGGCTGAGGGTCAGCGTGAAATTGTTCCCGTATGTCTGCGCATCTACGATGAAGATCTCACTGGTTCACTGAGGTCCTTCGGGGAACCTGCTGTCTCAGCCTATTCCCAGCTACATTTGGACTCCAGTCCCATACACAATGTATAGAATTACGTAGCATATATGTCATTCAAGGCGGGGGGGATACAAGGGGACTGGTTTTTCGGGATCAGGCACGATTTAAGACTTCTTGCCATTCTTAATTGGACTGCGAGCCCAGAGGTGGCCAATCAGGAGGCTGCCTTTGTTAAAATTGCTGAACTAGTGCCGCTGCCGCTAAGATGTGGACTCGGGACCCCCATTTGTTTCTGACGTCAGGGTGTCAAAACCCGCGATAAAATTCAGCCCATATTGGCCAGTGGACAGTATTAAACGCTACGGTCATGGGATTCAGCTGTTGGCACGCAAGACAACAATCACTGAGCTCTACAGTAACTCAGTCAATGCCAAACACGTTGAGACATTTCCACAGATCTGATAAGATGCTGCGTGAGTTCAAACCTTTCTACTTCTTTCCAATAACTGAAGTTGCGCTAACTCTGTTTTGATGCCACCCGTTGGTTAGTGCAGCCTGTGTAGTGTAATGGGTTGATAGAATAGCTATGGTAATGAGTTAGTGATGTAGATCATGATGTAACAGCACCACCAGCAGGCGTGCGAGGGGGAATCTTATGGCCCCTCCCGCCAGTGGGATTTTCCAGCCCTGCGAAAGTCAATGGTTTGTACAGCGCGCCGCGTTTTATGGCCTCGCCCCCACCTTGCCATTGTAAAATTCCGCCCACAGTGTTAACAAAGCCGTTGGAAGTAACTACCGGAGTGAGACCAGGGTCGCTCAAGATAAGATGGGCCGTGTAACCAGCACACGATAGACTAGTTTCTGGTCGGAACTCTACGCACCCACAACGCACCTTCTATTGGCTTTACATAAGATTGGTGCTCCATTATTCCTCGTTGTCTAATTGCACTGTGCCCTGTTGCTCTCGGTAAATTGTAAGCCTCATGTAAACCACATTCCTGCTCACCCTCTCGATTGATGACGGAGACCCCCCACGACAGAGAGCTGCGGCCTTTCGCTCTCCTCTCAGTGATGGCCTCATTGTGATCCCAGCCTGAGCTGAGGATGTCGAGGCAGTGGGACACTGCTGTTAAAATATTTCTTTTAAAGCCATGCATGGGCAGTTCAGTTTAATTCATTGTGGAAATATAACTGCATCGTTTACATCTCCAGTAGAAAGGGAAATAATGATCAGTGAAGGGAAAAACAGTAATTACACAATTAGTGAGGTAAGGGACAGTAATTACATAATCAATGAAGTAGGGAAAAGATAATTACATAATAGTGAGGTATGAAAGTGATAATTTCCTGATGGCTGATCGCTTTATTTCAGGTTTGTTGCAGGCAACAAGACGTTATACTAGGCAGTAAGACTGAGTGATGGTAATGCGTTGTAACGTTCCTCAACGCTACTTATGGAGTGGCTAAGATAGAGTCAGAAGGTCGATTAAATTGCAACGCCAGCGTGTTATAATGGTGGAGATGAGCATGTCCTGCAACGCAACCGAAATTGCTGTTTGCCAGGTTTTTCTCAGCAAGTCCCAGCTGATGAAGGAACCCTTCTGGCTAATTGTGCACTTCCAACAGTGAAAGGATTCAATTATAGCCGACACTGAGGCATGGACGTGGGTTGGTAGAATTTGTGATTTCTATCAGTTAGAGTCTGACAAATGACGCTCGACAAACCTTCAACACGGGCCCGTTAAATTTAATTCTCCACCTTGCTCCCACTCTGACCTTTCTGTCCTTGATCTGCTGCAGTGTTTCAGTGAAGCTCAATTCAAGCTCGAACCATCCTTTGTCTGGGTGCTTTACTGCCTTCCGGACTCGCTGTGGAGTTCAACAATTTTAGAACATAACAACCTCGGCCTCCGTTCTGATCTGGTTTTCTTGGCTGCTTTCTTTTTCTCTCTTGTTTTTTCTCTACTTCCCCTTTGTTTTTGCTTTCAGATCCTGCCATTCACACCTCCTCTAGACACATCTTTTGCCTCTTTATTTGTCCCATTACCATTACCACCCCTCCAGCGGACCCTGGCACCACCAACTCTTTTTTTGTCATTTAGTCTCCTGCCCTTTGTCCTGTCACAAACCTCCCCTATCGCTCCTCTTCCCACTCAGCTCCTTTTCACCTGCTCAAAACCTATCACATTCCCAACTTTTCGCCGGTCCGGATGGAAGCAGCCGGGCCGGACGCTCGACGTGGGCTCCCCTGTCACTGGTTGAATCCCAGCGGCGGCAGGATCGGGCCCACAATTGGCCATTTAATGGCATCGATTGGCCCATGGGCTGGTGGGCTGCCCAACGGCTCTCCCGCTGCTGGTAAAATTGCAGTGGGCTGGGGGGGGAGCAGGGCCCACATGCCATTCTGTGGCTCGCCGTTCTCCCTGCCATCCGACATGCCAACCTAAAATCCGTCTCAGCGTTCCCTGTTTTTATTTTATTTCAGATTTTCAACATCCACGATATTTTGGTTTTGTGTTCAATATAACCAAGTTGAGGCGAACGGCCCCTTTCTGTATTGTAAATACTCTGCAACAACGTGAGAAATCCTGGTCATTTAATCGTTGTATGCTTGTCGAATACCACATTGACGGTTATGACACAGCCCATCAGAGAACAAGGTGGAATTTTAAAGCCTGGTGTTAAGATTTTAAATCTGTGATTAATTGATAATTATAAAACCAAAACTATTATTCCCAACCTTTCTGTAACTTTGCCTTTGAGAAAAGGTACATTTGGTCCTTGCTGGCGATAAACTTGTCTATATAAATCCCCAGGTGCGAACGTTTCACCAGCTGTGACAAACGGTTCAGGTAATGTATATTCATCAATTTGGTTGGAAAAGTCAGTTTTTAGTTCAAAAAACCAGGAAGGGAATCTTTTAACACACAAGTGATCTCAGCTCTCCCTGTGCTTTGTGCCACAGTAGTGCCTGTGGCCATTTGCACATTTTCATCCGACCCAAATTTACAGTGAATTCTTCTATTCAGCAAAACCATGGAGTGAATTCCCTAAACAAATTAATTTACTGTAATTAACACATTGGATGCCCGTACTGTGTTAACCAGGTCCACGCAGTTGGTGAAGTTAAAATTAAGACACAGCTGCTTTCTTTGCTGGAGGGAGTTTATTGACTTAGTTCATAGTCAGCACTATTCCAATTCCCCCCAGTGTCCCAGCTATCCCCATTTATAGGCGTACAAATACCCATCACCCGCTTCACAATGTCATTGCCATCAAACCTTAACAATGTAATTAATAAGACATACTTGATATGCTACAGTTATAATAAAGTATATTTTAATGAAAGATGTAAATGAACAAACTTGTTTTCCATTTTTTACAGAGGTTTACATAGGATGTATGACACAGAAGCAAGCAATTTAGCCCAATCAGTCTGTTGTGTATTTAATATCTTGGACTTATGCAGAGATGACACTAGTTTCTTTGTGTGTAACATGCACGTAAAGAGAGACAATGGTGTCATGGTAATATCACTGGATTAGTAACATTTAGTAATTCAGAGGCCCAGGCTAATGTTCTGGGGCACAGGTTCAAATCCCACCATGGTAGCTGCTAGAGTTTAAATTCAATTAAATGAAATTTGGAATTAAAAGCTAGTCTCAGCAATAGTAACCACAGCAGCTATCACTGATTGTCATATAAACACATCTGGTTCACTAATGCCCTTTAAGGAAGGAAATCTGCCATCCTTACCTGATCTGGCCTACATGTGGCTCCAGATACACAGTAATGTGGTTGATTTTTAACTCCCCTCTGAAATAGCCTAGCAAGCCACTCAGTTCAAGGGCAGTTAGGGTTGGGAAACAAATGCTAGCAATGCCCAGCGATAGGTTTTTATTTGCAGTGTTTTATAATGTCTACTCCAAGCTTGAGCTTGGGATTCCAGTTCTCTCTACTGCTCTGCCTACTTTTCTCTGAGTCCACATCCAGGCTTAACCAATCAAGCACAGTGAGCATCAATTGTGAACAGACTGACAAAATCAAACACAGAACAACCGAACATCACACAGTCCATTCTGGTGTTTGTGCTACATTCAAGCCTCGTCCCATTTTTCCTCAACAAAATCTATCACCGTAATCATCTCTTCACTTCTCCCTCATATGCTTCTCTCGTTTCCATTTATATCTACAGTATTTGCTTCAACCACTCCCTGAAGTAGCCAGTTCCACATTCTCACTGATCTCTGTGTCAGCGGTGGCTCAGTAGGTAGCACACTTGTCTCCATTAATCACAAGGGTCTGAGTTCAAGTTCCCACTTCAGGGCTTGGGCACAAAAATTAAGGCTGAGACTCCAGTGCAGCACTGAGTGAGCACTGCACTGTTGGAGGTGCTGCCTTTCAGATGAGATGTTAAATCAAGGCCCCACTTGCCTGCTCAGGTGGATGTAAAAGACCCCATGGCCACTATTTGAAAAGGAGAGTCAGTGCCCTGACCAATTTTCATTCCTCAATCAACATCACAAAAAAAGGATTATCTGGTCACTATCACATTGCTGTTTGTGGGAACTTGCTGTGTGCAAAGTTGTAGTCACATTTTTCTTACATTAAAATATGACTGCTGTGGTTATCTGAGGTGCAATACACCTTTAAGAGAATGTGAGCAGAATTGACCACGTGATTGTATTACCCAATTGCTGTGTAGCATGGGCTACATTGTCAACCAGTAGTTTAGAGTAGGGTCTGGTTGGAGAAGCCCACATTGCGTTAGTGCCTCTGTTACTTGTGTTAATAAGCAGCATGTCCTTTATCTTACATTGGTCTCTGCGTCTGCAGTATCTTGTTTATCAACTCACTCATAGGCGTGCAACCGTGTTCACTAAGCAAAGCGACCCGACAGAGAAGGAACATAACACTTACATTCCAAAAGTACATTGTTGGCTGTAAAATGCTTTGAGACGTCAGGCGCTTGTGGAAAGTGCTATATCATTGCAAGTCTCCTCTCCTTCTTTGGTTCAAGAAGTTTCTCCTGAATTCCCTATTGGATTTCTTGGTGACTATCCTATATTCATGGCCTCTAGTTTTGCTCTGTCTTATTCTCTGTCCTCCTCGTGAGGTTTTGGACCTGCTGGCGTCCAGTGGCTTAGGTGGCAGCCTTTCTTTAGATGTGAGTCTAGGTGTATTATCAGCCAAAGAGGCTGACAACACACTGAAGAAGAAGCGGACACAGGGTCAAGGTGCTGGAGATGGTGGTGCAGTGGCGATGTCACTAGATTAGTATTCCAGAGGCCGCAGACTAATACTTTGGAGCACATGTGTTCACATCCCACCACAAACTTAAATTCAACTAATAAATCTGGAATTGGAAGTTAGTCTCAGTAATGGTGACCATGAAACTATCATCAATTGTTGTAAAAACACATCTGATTCACAAATGTCCTTTGGAGAAGGGAATGTGACATCAAACGGACACAAGACATTAACTCTGTTTCTCTCTCCACAGACGCTGCTGAGATTTTCCAGCATTATCTGTTTTTTTATTTCAGGTTTCTGCCACCCGCAGTATTTTGCCTCCACTAATGTGCCACCCCTGCCGGGTCTGGGCCTACACGTGACTCCAGACCCACAGCAATGTGGTTTATTTTTAACTTTCCTCTGAAATGGTCGAGCAAGCCGTTCAGTCCCGGGGGATTTAGGGATGGGCAAAACCAATGCTGGCCTTGCCAGCGATGCCCACATCCCATGAGAGAGCTAAAGAAAAAAGTGGCTCGACAGCGTGGCACAGGTTGGGGAGCCCACCTCCTGTTTGCCATGAGCTAAGAGAGCACGCTTGAGGCAGGCGAAGGAGACGGCGCACTTACCCCAACTCCGCTAATGCAAAGATTGAACAGAGAGCTCCTACTGATTTCCCGTTTGGCCGTGACTGCTCCACCCCCCAACTCCCCACCCCCACCACCCCTACACCCCCCCACCAACCCACACCCCCCCACCAACCCCACATCCCCACCACCCCCACCACCCCTACCACCCCCACCACCCCCACACCCCCCCACCAACCCCACACCCCCCCACCAACCCCACACCCCCACCACCCCCACCACCCCTACCACCCCCACCACCCCCACACCCCCCCACCAACCCCACACCCCCCACCAACCCCACACCCCCACCACCCCCACCACCCCCCACCACCCTCACCACCCCCACCACCCCCCACCACCCCCCACCACCCCCACCACCCCCCACCACCCCCACACCCCCACACCCCCCCACCAACCCCACACCCCCACCACCCCCCACACCCCCCCACCAACCCCACACCCCCACCACCCCCACCACCCCCACCACCCCTACCACCCCACCACCCCCACACCCCCCCACCAACCCCACACCCCCACCACCCCCACCACCCCCACACCCCCCCACCACCCCTACCACCCCCACCACCCCCACACCCCCACCAACCCCACACCCCCCCACCAACCCCACACCCCCACCACCCCCACCACCCCCACCACCCCCACACCCCCCCACCAACCCCACACCCTCACCACCCCCACCACCCCCACACCCCCCACCACCCCTACACCCCCACCACCCCCACCACCCCCACCACCCCCACACCCCCCCACCAACCCCACACCCCCCCACCAACCCCACACCCCCACCACCCCCACCACCCCTACCACCCCACCACCCCCACACCCCCCCACCAACCCCACACCCCCCCACCAACCCCACACCCCCACCACCCCCACCACCCCCACACCCCCCCACCAACCCCACACCCTCACCACCCCCACCACCCCCACCACCCTCACCACCCCCACCACCCCCACCACCCCCACCACCCCCACACCCCCACACCCCCCCACCAACCCCACACCCCCACCACCCCCACACCCCCCCACCAACCCCACACCCCCACCACCCCCACCACCCCCACCACCCCTACCACCCCCACCACCCCCACACCCCCCCACCAACCCCACACCCCCACCACCCCCACCACCCCCACACCCCCCCACCACCCCTACCACCCCACCACCCCCACACCCCCACCAACCCCACACCCCCCCACCAACCCCACACCCCCACCACCCCCACCACCCCCACCACCCCCCACACCCCCCCACCAACCCCACACCCTCACCACCCCCACCACCCCCACACCCCCCACCACCCCTACACCCCCACCACCCCCACCACCCCCACCACCCCCACACCCCCCCACCAACCCCACACCCCCCACCAACCCCACACCCCCACCACCCCCACCACCCCTACCACCCCCACCACCCCCACACCCCCCACCAACCCCACACCCTCACCACCCCCACCACCCCTACCACCCCCACACCCCCCCACCAACCCCACCAACCCCACACCCCCACCACCCCCACACCCCCCCACCAACCCCACCAACCCCACACCCCCACCACCCCCACACCCCCCACCACCCCCACACCCCCACCACCCCCACCACCCCTACCACCCCCACCACCCTTACACCCCCCCACCAACCCCACACCCCCACCACCCCCACCACCCCCACCACCCCCACCACCCCTACCACCCCCACCACCCCCACACCCCCCCACCAACCCCACACCCCCACCACCCCCACCACCCCCACCACCAACCCCACCACCCCCACCACCCCCACCAACCCCACACCCCCACCACCCCCACCAACTCCACACCCCCACCACCCCTACACCACCCCCACCACCCCCAACACCCCTACCACCCCCACCACCAACCCCACACCCCCACCACCCCCACCACCCCCACCACCAACCCCACCACCCCTACCACCCCCACCACCCCTACACCCCCACCACCCCCACCACCAACCCCACCACCCCCACCACCCCCACCACCCCCACACCCCCACCACCCCCACCAACCCCACACCCCCACACCCCCCCACCAACCCCACACCCCCACCACCCCCACCAACCCCACACCCCCCCACCAACCCCACACCCACCACCCCCAACACCCACCACCCCCACCACCCCCCCACCAACCCACACCCCCACCACCCCCACCCCACACCCCCACCACCCCCACCACCCCCACCACCCCACCACCCCTACACCCCCACCACCCCCCCCACCCCCCACCAACCCCACACCCCACCACCCCCACCAACCCCACACCCCCACCACCCCCACCAACCCCACACCCCCACCACCCACCCCCACCAACCCCACACCCCCACCACCCCCACCAACCCCACACCCCCCCACCAACCCCACACCCCCACCACCCCCAACACCCCTACCACCCCCACCACCCCCCTACCACCCCTACCACCCCCACCAACCCCACACCCCCACCACCCCCACCACCCCAACACCCCTACCACCCCCACACCCCCCCACCACCCCCACACCCCCCACCACCCCACCACCCCCACACCCCCCCACCAACCCCACACCCTCACCACCCCCACCACCCCCAATACCCCCACACCCCCCCACCACCCCCACCACCCTCACCACCCCCACCACCCCTACCACCCCCACCACCCCTACACCCCCCACCACCCCACACCCCACACACCCCCACCACCCCCACACCCCCCACCAACCCCCCGCCACCCCCACACCACCCAAACCCCCCACCACCCCTACACCCCCCACCAACCCCACACCCCCACCACCCCCACCACCCCTACCACCCCCACCACCCCCACACCCCCACCACCCCCACCACCCCCACCACCCCTACCACCCCCACACCCCCACCACCCCTACCACCCCCACCACCCCCACACCCCCACACCCCCCCACCAACCCCACCAACCCCACACCCCCACCACCCCCACCACCCCCAACACCCCTACCACCCCCACACCCCCCCACCAACCCCACACCCCCACCACCCCCACCACCCCCAACACCCCCACACCCCCCCACCAACCCCACACCCCCACCACCCCCACCACCCCTACCACCCCCACCACCCCCACACCCCCCCACCAACCCCACACCCTCACCACCCCCACCACCCCTACCACCCCCACCACCCCCACACCCCCCCACCAACCCCACACCCTCACCACCCCCACCACCCCTACCACCCCCACCAAC